>NW_023494790.1:40106247-40163545 GCF_904425465.1 Colossoma macropomum
ACTGCTGATATTCATAGTCATATTTATACTCATTGTATTTTATACTACCTCATACCATTTAGTGCAACACCTGCTCTCATCTTATATGCTATGTAAATATGCAAACAGATATACTTTTACTTATACTCTCTCACACTTTACTCTAACTTAAGTCTAATTCTTTATTTCTGCCTAATTTATGTCTATTTCTATTTCTATTTAATTTCTGCCTAATATATGTAAGTTTTAGTCAAGAGAGAACTTTATTGGAGTCAATAAAGTTCTCTCTCTCTCTCTCTGTCTTTCTCTATCTATCTATCTATCTATCAATGAAAACCATTTTTTTTCAATGAGTGTGACGTAAAGCTTCAAAATATACTGCTGACTCCCCAGCAGTGCATATACATATACAGTCCATATATGAAAAATTAAGCTGCAATCCACCTGTTCAGCCTACAGCAGTTTGGCCCCGCCCACTCAAACAAACACACACAAATCTCACAAACCTCATAAACACCATAAGCGGTCTTCAGAGTGGAAAAGGAACAAAATAAAAGGCGGTGTTAACCATGGTGGTCTGCTTTTGCAGAACACTCCTGAATTACTACGCGAAAGACACTGGCACGAGACGACTCTCGAGGTTTAAACCATGCGCCAGGCTCCAGTCCTTGTGGGCCAAAACACAGAAAGGCCCCAGTTTGACATGTCCAGTTTAAATCTTGGTACTGGGAAAGAAAAACTGGTATCATGCAATAGATATATCGGTCAGGTCCTACTTATAAATGAGGACACATAAAGTCAATGAATGCAAAACACCTATAAATCTCTCTGTGTGCCTATTACTCACATCCACAAGCTTCAGAGAAGTTAAAGGGGCAGACCAGATCAAAATGCCTGTCTGAGATGTAAACAGAGTGATTCTGACTCGGTACGTTTCTCGAGAATTTCACACCAAACCACTCTAAATGACTTTATATACATTTTAAACACTTAATTATGTAGGAATTTTGAAAAGTGGGTGGAATTCCCCTTTAAGATCATCTCTGAGGCCTGCGGAGAGGAGCCGGTTCCTGTCTGCGTGTGTTCTGCGTGGGAATGTGACGGAGCGTCTGCTGGGCGCGTTCCTGAACGAGAGCGGCGGATCTACAGCAGACTCGCTTTAAACTTTAAAGAGATGCACTTGAATGAATCACCGCAGATAGAGCTGCAATAACACAGACATCTGCTCAGACAAGAGCACGCCCAAACCCTGATTACTCACTCTCTATCTCCCTCTCTCTCACTCTCTCACTCTCGCTCTGCCTCATTACTGCTCATATCTGTACGCAAATATTTCACAAATCCTTCACAGTATGATTAAAGATCCTGAGAGAGAGAGAATGAATATCACTGCAGCTCTACAGCACACTGCACTCTACACAGAGAGAGAGAGAGAGAGAGAGAGAGAACAGACAGAGAGAGAGAGAGAGGGAGAGAGAGAGAGAGAGAGAGAGAGAGAACAGACACACTGACACAGAGAGAGAGAGAGAGAGAGAGAGAGAGAGAGGGAGAGAGGGAGAGAGGAGTGAGAGAACAGACAGAGAGAGAGAGAGAGAGAGAGAGAGAGAGAGACAGAGAGAGGGAGAGAGAGAACAGACAGAGAGAGAGAGAGAGGGAGAGAGAGAGAGAGAGAGAGAGAGAGAACAGACACACTGACACAGAGAGAGAGAGAGAGAGAGAGAGAGAGAGGGAGAGAGGGAGAGAGGAGTGAGAGAACAGACAGAGAGAGAGAGAGAGAGAGAGAGAGAGAGAGACAGAGAGAGAACAGACAGAGAGAGAGAGAGAGGGAGAGAGAGAGAGAGAGAGAGAGAGAGAACAGACACACTGACACAGAGAGAGAGAGAGAGAGAGAGAGAGAGAGGGAGAGAGGGAGAGAGGAGTGAGAGAACAGACAGAGAGAGAGAGAGAGAGAGAGAGAGAGAGACAGAGAGAGGGAGAGAGAGAGAGAGAGAGGGATAGAGAGAGAGACAGAGAACAGACAGAGAGAGAGAGGGAGAGAGTAGTGAGAGAGAGAGACAGACAGAGAGAGAGAGACAGAGGGAGAGAGGAGTAAGAGAGAGAACAGAGAGAGAGAGAACAGAGAGAGAGAGAGAAAGAACAGACAGAGAGAAAGAGAAAAAACAGAGAGAGAGAGAGAGACAGAGGGAGACAGAGAGAGAGAGAAAGAGAGCAGAGAGAGAAAAGAGAGAGAGAGCACAGAGAGAGAGAGAGAAGAAAGAGGGATAGATAGAGAGGTAGAGAGAAGTAGAGAGAGGAGTAAGAGAGAGAACAGAGAGAAAGAGAGAGACAGAGGGAGACAGAGAGAGAGAAAGAGAGCAGAGAGAGAGAGAGAGAGAGAGAGAGAGAAAATGTTGGGTACCTTTAACAGAAGACTTGATGTAAGTTTCTCTAGAATGGAGCGTTTCACACCAAACCACTCTGTTTACATCTTAACCACTTAACTATTCAGGAATTTTGGAAAATCGGTGAAGTTCCCCTTTAACCTATGTTTTGAGTGTAAACAGCAGGGGGCGATCTGACCACTGTGTTTCCCTGTAATGGATATAAGTGACCCTTAATCTTGCACTACTCAGTGCCTGTCAGATGGAAATAAGGTTGTTATTTGTGAATCCATCATTTATGCTAACTTAATGAACACAAGCAATTCCGAAACAACCGTAACAGATCCGAGTTCTACACTCAGCGGTTTTCCGCTTTAATCCACCGCTGCAGTATAACACGCTTAAAGAGAAAAGGTCACCACTTCCTCAGTGACAGTCTGACAAACAGCCACCAGGCTCAGACACTTTAGAGCCCGCAGACTTCAGTAGAGCCTGTGCTCCACACTCTCAGAAATAAAGGTACTAAACTGTCACTGGGTCAGTTCCCCTCTTGTCACTGTTGTGGTTCCCTCAAGGCTCCATCTCAGTACCTTTAGTCAGGGAACATAACTGAACCATAATCCACTGAACTGATATGTTCTAAGCTGTACTGACTCGTCTCGTCTCCAGGCTTTTATTTTACTGTTCTGTTTTAAAACATTCGGTTATGAAAAGGTACAAATACAAACTTTTCATCTGGAAAAACTTATTTAAGGTTCACAATCAGACCTTAAAACCACTGTTGGAGCTTTGAGGGAACATTTACACTGTTTGTACCTTGATGAACGTAAAATGTACCTGAACAGAACCTTTATTTCTAACAGCGCAGGCCGTAGAAACCTTTTTTGATTTTTTTAAAGCTAACAGCTGTTTCTGGATGTTTCTGGATGCTCCGTCTGTTTCCTGACTTATTTTCAGTGCTAATTTGAGCATGCGTGTCACAACTCAGCTTTAACAGAAGCCAGATGTTGTTCCATCTCATCAGTTCGACAGGAGGATAACTTTAGAACAGACAGAATCTCACCTGCAACGATAAGTGTATTTTTAAATGGGCGTAAACTCAGCATATATATCTGTACATCATAGCCTGATGATTCTGGGTACAAAACAGACCTAAAATGTTTTAATGGGATTATATAAAGCCCCGTCCGCCCTGCGATGGACTGGCAACCTGTCCAGGGTGTATCCTGCCTTCCGCCCAATGACTGCTAGGATAGGCTCCAGCTCCTCCCACGACCCAGAATGATAAGCAACCTAGAAAATGAATGTGTGTGTGTGTATATAAAGCCCTCCAGCATTGGGCTGTGGAGCAGTGGAGCTGTGTTCTCTGGAGTGATGGAGCTCCATCCAATACCTTTGGGATGAGTTGGAGTGCTCTAGGGAGTAAATCAGAGTGGTTTGGTGTGTTTCTTTACAGTGGTGGTGATAGGAACCAGTAGTCGCCATGACTACAACACAAATATAGACATTTTATTTACTATCCAGAACCACCAGTGAATCTACACGAGTCTTCTGAGTTTATATGGAATGTTGATGATGGAAAATAGTGGAGAATCTGAAGTTTTCGTCTTAAAGCTACTGTTTCAGGCATCAGGCAGCTTATTTAGAACCATGTAACGTAATAACTTTCCGTGAGGGAGCTTTTAGAGGTGGACGTCTGGTTCCTATCACCACCACTGTGAACAGTTCTGACTCGGTACGTTTATCTAGAACAGAGCGTTTCACACCAAACCACTCTGAATGACTCAGTTTACAGCTCAACCATTTAATCATGCAGGAATTTTGAAAAATTGGTGGAGTTCCCCTTTGAATTCAGCAGCCCTAAAGCAACAGAGCATTTTCAGTTTAATAGTGGAATCTGGAACAAAGTTCCAATAACCTCCATTTACAAAGAGAGAGAGAGATCTGACCCTAATAAAACTACCTAAGCAGATGAGCCTGACCTAATCTGGAAAAGCTTCACCACAATACCATTAACAACTCAACAGTGACCTTCTGAAAGGATGATATTTAGGCTGACAGAGAGAGACGTGGGGAAGGAGCTTGAATACAATCAACAAGAAAACAAAAGAACAAACAGAATTAAAGGGGAACTCAGGGTCGTTCAGAGTGGTTTGGTGTGAAACACTTACCGAGTCGGGATTGTTTACAGTGGTGGTGATAGGAACCAGACGTCCACCTCTAAAAGCTCCCCCACAGAAAGTTACTACAGGAAATGGTTATGAATTCACTGCCTGATGACTGAGACACTGTTTTATGGTAGTTCTGAAATAAGACTTTGGCCTAAAATGCATTTTTAAAAGTCAGTTATTGCAAAGAGGTCATTATGAGGCAAAATACTCCACAAAGATTTGAGATTTTTCCACTATCAAAGAACCAAATGGTTCTTTGAGTGTTCATGGTTCTATAAAGAATCATTGTCTTTATTAAATCATTCTTGAAGAGGGTCTTAATGAAACTTATAAAAACTTATTATTTCAGATTCTCCACTATTTTCCATCATCAACATTCCATATAAACTCAGAAGACTCGTGTAGGTTCACTGGTGGTTCTGGATAGTAAATAAAATGTCTATATTTGTGTTGTAGTCATGGCGACCCCTGGTTCCTATCACCACCACTGTAAAGACATCTGAACCGTTTCACACCAAACCACTCTGAATGACTCTGTTTTGGTGGAATTCCCTTTAATGTGAGAGAATAAAGGAGAAGAGAAAACACAAAAGTAGACAGAAGGAAAACAGATAAAAAACAGGAAGAATGAACAGACGCTAAAGATGAAAATGTCAGAAAGCTCTGACAAGGCGGGTTAACACCCATTAAAGGGATCGTTCAGCATTTGGGAATGAAATCCAATATTTCTTGCATAAACCAGCTGAATTCTTCAAAACCATTCTTGAGGAATTTTGAGGAGTGTAGAAACCGCTTAGCGCAGCTTAGCATAGCTTAGCATAATGAATGGAAGATTACAGGATGAGCTAGCTAGCTCCTCAGACAGTCGGAGAAACAGATTCCACAAGACATTTAGTGATTTGCAGGGTTACAAAGCTGCACATTACATATTAAAATGTTATTAATTTTATTGATTATCTCGGCTTTATCTTGTTAGCAACACTTATTACTTTAGCACTGCTTCCTTTTTAGAAGGGTCACCAGTTGTGAATTTCTCAAAACACCTGAGGTAAACATTAAATTACATTAGAATATAAGTTGTGTCCATTAATCATAACTTAAGCACTAAAACCTTGCTAACTGCTTATCTACTGGGTTACTTCAAAAAAAGAGTTGGCTAGTATTCCTGCAGACTTGCATTCATTATGCTAAGCTAAGCTTGATGAGAAAAAACTGTATGGTCAAAAGTATGAGGACACCTAACAATCACATCTTCATGAGCTTGTTGGACGTCCCATTCCACAACCATGGGCATTGATATGGAGTTGCCTCCCTTTGTGGCTCCCTTTGTGGCTCTTCTGGGAAGCTTCTACAAGATGTTGGAGAGAGTCTGTGGGAATGTGTGTCCATTCAGTTAAAGAGCATCTGTGAAGTCAAACACTGATGTTGGACGAGAGGGTGTGGCTCACAATCAACGTTCCGGTTCATCCAAAAGGTGTTCAGTGGGGTTGAGGTCAGGGCTCTGTGAGGGCCACTGGAGTTCCTCCACACCAAACTGGTCACTCCATGTCTTTACGGAGCTGCTTTGTGCACTGGGGCTCTGTCATGCTGGAACAGGAAAGGCTCTTCCCCAAACTGCTGACACAAAGCTGGAAGCAGATAACTGTGTAAAATGTTTTTGTGCTGCAGCATCACCATCACCATTCACTGGAACTGAGGGTCCTGAAAAACAGCCCAGCCCATCATCCCTCCTCCACCAAACTGTACTGTTGGCTCTGCATTCCGGTAGGTAACGTTCTCCTGACCTCCACCAAACCCAGATTCATCATCAGACTGACAGATAGAGAAGGTGATTCATCACTCAGAGAACACGGTTCCACTGCTCCAGAGTCCAGTGGCAGCGCTTTACACCACTCCAGCTGACACTTGGCACTGCGCATAGTGATCTTGTGTGCAGCTGCTCAGACATGGAAACCCATTTCATGAAGCTCCTGATGCTCAGATCTTGTGCTGGTGTTGCTTCCAGAGGCAGTTTGGAGCTCTGTAGTGAGCGATGCAACAGACAATAGCTGACTTTACACACTACATGCTTCAGCACTCGGCGGCCCTGCTCTGGGAGTTTGTGTGGTCTACCACTTCGTGGTTGAGCTGGTGGTCCTCCTAATCAGTTCCATTTCTCAATAATAGCACTTACAGTTGTCCGGGGCAGCTCTAGCACGGCAGAACTAACTTATGGCATCTTATGACAGTGCCATGGTTGAAGTCACTGAGCTCTTCAGTGTGACTTGCTCTGCTGCCAGTGTTTGTCTATGGAGACTGCATGGCTATGTGCTTGATTGTTAGCAATGAGTGCAACTGTAGTACCTGAACTCAATAATTAGGATGGGTGTCGACATAATTTTGTCCCTGTTGTGTATATATATATATATATATATATATATATATATATATATCATATATATACACACACAACAGTGTATGTATATATATATATATACTATATACATATATATATATATGTATGTATATATATATATATATGTTTACAGGAGAAGGAAAAAACATACTTTACTTTTAATGTAAGTCAATGGAACCAGAATTTTTTCCAAGTCATTTTGTGCCGTTTCTTTTGGCCCATTTATCATGAAATTTTCACAACATAAAGGATAACAGGTATTTTCAAAATATGCCAAAAACAGAAAAATGACAAAAATGGAGATACGAGGTTTTCTTCCGACAACAGCGATATTTGACTTTATTATGAATCTGGCAACATAAAGAGAAACGATACACGTCAGTACACATCACTGCTGGACAAAATATTAAAGTATGCCTTTAAACCCACAGCCCTCTCCTTCTCTTTTGTTTTCCATTCCACAGCACATGATGTGAGTAGGTGTGAGAAATAAAAAGAAGAAAGAAAGTGAATTAAGTACAACATAAATCTAATACACCTACCAAACCGTCTTCAAACAGTATTATGCGGTCTCTCCTGGATCTGTTCAATATCCTGTCTGGATAATGTTAAGCTATAGGCACACAATATTAGCACTGTCTGGACATATAATAGAATATCTGTATGAAATCCCCGGCCGTGAATACCGTATGTCGAGCTTAACCTCATCCATAATGGATATTAAATAAATCCTTGGAGAGATCGTATCGAGGCCTTTCGGGCTATATTGGTTCTCTGTTGGTGTTGGGCATGCTTGAAAGCTTGAGGTAAACCACAAAGACGTTTGTGAACATTCGAGGTAGTAAACTGATTCAGTAGCATAAATAAAAACATAAATAAACGGAAGAAAAAGCCTTGGGACATAACACATGAATAATAGATGAAGTAGGCCATCGTTTATGATCTATGGACATACATTAAAGGGGATCTCCACAGTCATGATGTAAACAGAGTCATTCAGAGTGGATTGGTGTGAAACGCTCTGTTCTAGAGAAACAGAGTCAGAACTGTTCACAGTGGTGGTGATAGGAACCAGACGTCCACCTCTAAAAGCTCCCTCACAGAAAGTTACTACAGGAAATGGTTATGAATTCACTGCCTGATGACTGAGACAGTTTTATGATAGTTTTGAGAAGATGTTGGCCTAAAGTGTATTTTGTTTTAAATCCATTCATGGTGGAGGGATATGTGCAGGACGTTGTGGGGCAAAATAGTCCCCAAAGACAAAATGTATTCTGTCAGATTTCTCACTATTTTACCCTCATCAACATTAAATACAAAAACTCACATGTAGGTTCAATTAATAGTAATACTGAATAGTCACATCTGTCTTATTCACACAACTTTGACAAAATCACCTTCATCAGAATCTATTTATGACAGTAATTCAGTAACATTATTTTGAATCCAGAACCTGAGCATGAAACCACATGCTTCCACAGAGTGAACACTGTTTTAAGTTTTCATCAGTAATGTCCAGTGAGAGCAAGTGTCCACACGTTCCAACCAATTGTGTCTATATCATATACACAGGCAATGAGTGTATATATAGGGCCCCACAAAAACACACATTAAATACTGTACATATTGATGTTAAATAATCTATTCCAATATATATGTATACATGTATATATGTATATGTACAACAAACATACACATTCATTCAAGAGATTATTTTCAAGTTCATTTCAATGCAGCCCCACCTCTCGGTCATAGTTATGATGGACTATTTATTCTAAACTTTAACAAAGCATTAATGAACGAAGCATTATTTCTTAAAACAAGTAAAAAACTCTACAATGTTCATACTACAATCTCAAAAATTAGCTATACACACACACACACACACACACACACACACACACAACACACATATATATATATATATATATATGTATAGACAGTTCGTGGTTCAGCTCCTCTGTGATTGTATCTCTCACTCTTGTTCATTCAGCTCGTGGGTTCTTGTTACAGTGGAGGATCTTGAGGGGAACTGGAGCTGCTGCTTTTGTTAGTTTGCTGCTTGTTGATTTACCCATAGTTCTCCCACAAGCATCTGTCCAGAGTTCTCTGCTGAAGGTGCTGAAAGGGTCGCTTTAAAAGACTTTGAACGAGAGCTATAATCACTGATTCTATTAGATGGACACACAGCATACAGCAGCTGGGCTTCAGTCTGCAGTACTACGGACAATGTGGTGTTAATAACTTATTGCATTAACACATTATTAACATGTTCAATATGAGTAATGACCAGGTTGAGTGTCATTACTGCTGTAGTTATATTACACCATTCAAAATCTAAATAAATAATACATTCAATTACAGAGTAAGTTGTGTATTTATATAGTCGATGTGCATTCTGTATCAACAGGTTTGTTTTGATTATTGCTTTCCACAAATCAAGACTATACAGAGAATAACATCTTAATCAGATTCAAAGCACAACAAAATATCTCCTCTTCTGCTCATAAACACCAACGTGGTACGAATCGAAAGCACTTTCCACACAGTTTCTCTGCTCGTTTCTGAAAAGAGTCAGAAATGGTTTGTATAGAATACAGCATGCTTTTGTTATGGTGGGGGTTGAGTATGACCTCTAAGGGTTAAAGCATGTAATTATGTTCATTATCAATGTGGGAAAGAATGAATGGCCGAAAATGAGAAACTGAGGAGGCGTTTATCCATCCGTTTGTGTGATGGTGACCGGGTCATTGGTGGTATTTGGGTCAAGAGTGCTAAACAAGTGCAACTCAGAAGTACAGTGAGTGATAGAGCGAGAGAGAGAGAACTTAAAGTGTCACCACCGCTGCTAAGCGTGATTACAAAGCAAGAGCGAGGTCAACAAACACGCTCTTCTCATCTCGCTGTTGCCTTGGTGACGCCACAGACGATACGGGCCAGCTTTAGCTTTAGCAGCCCTCAATGATGAGGTCAGGAGTGGCCAGGGATGACGTCATAGTAAAGGTGGGTATAACCCTCTGACCTTTCTGAGAAACGCCACTAACTGCGCCTGCCTTGCGTCTGATTGGATCTTGCCCAGGACACCGGTGAAAATACAGCAGCATTAAAGAGACGCCAGCTCTCTAATCATTGCCATGCATCTTTATGAATAGCTCTTGTTTATCGCGCTGCATTTTGCGTGACGATGCGCCTGCCTTGCTGCCATTGCCATCATCTTTGTTGCCATGGGAGCCAAGCAATGAAGTCAAAATGGTCCAGAGAAACGTAAACATCAGCAAACATGCCATCTCAAATAAACAGGGTTCAGTCACAGCCTCAGTGTGCAACATTTCAAACGTTCACAATAGATCTATGGCATGACGGCCCAAAGTGTGGCCCAAAGTGAGGCCCAAAGTGTGGCCCAAAGTGTGGTCAAAGTGTGGCCCAAAGTGTGGCCTAAAGTGAGGCCCAAAGTGAGGCCCAAAGTGAGGCCCAAATTGAGGCCCAAAGGGTGGGCCAAAGTGAGGCCCAAAGTGTGGCCCAAAGTGTGGCCCAAAGAGTGGCCCAAAGTGAGGCCCAAAGTGTGGCCGAAAGTGAGGCCCAAAGAGTGGCCCAAAGTGTGGCCCAAAGTGTGGCCCAAAGTGAGGCCCAAAGTGAGGCCCAAATTGAGGCCCAAAGGGTGGGCCAAAGTGAGGCCCAAAGAGTGGCCCAAAGTGTGGCCCAAAGTGGCCCAAAGTGAGGCCCAAAGTGGAAAGGATTTTGGCTCTTTTGTTTTGTTTTTGACTAATTTTGTCTGTAAGGAAATGTGTCTAAAACACTACTGGCACATTTCTTTTTTAATCAAATCTCTAAAATCCCCAGATCCCTCAGGGTCTTCTAGGCCTTCAGAGAGGCTTTATGATTTTGGAGAAAAAAAAAAAGAATGTCTGCAGTTTTTAGTTTGTTTAATTAGTTCATTTAATAGAATCATAATGCTTGTTGAGTTTAAACTCTGTAAGTATTATAGTATTAGTCTAATTTCATTGTTACGTTTTGGTTGAAAACAAAAATCTTACAGCATTCAAAAGAGAACTGTCCAATTCATACTTTTTCCTCGTGGAAACTAGTGAGCTCTCTCTTTGGTTACGACTTCAGGAGCTGGACTGAAGGCCCTTTCACATTAGATTAACTACCAACATAATTAGGAAGTAGGAATCAATTAATAGCTTTTTTTTATTTTGTACTGCAAATACGAGCCGTAGTCTAAGCAGTGTTTCATCTAGTTGTTAGGAATGTAAAACAGTGGCGGCAGCTCTATGCAGGACTCTTTACTGAAAAAGGCATGAAGCCTGAATGTTCTTCACATTCAAAGCTGTTAGCACTCAAGCGTTGTTGTGTGCATGACTGAAAGAGAGGAAACCGGTATGAACCCACACCAGCGGGATCTGACAAATGTGTTTTCAGTCACTTTTTCAGTTTAATTTTGCGAGTGTACAAAGTAAAAGACTTGAAATGCAGCCTTCGTTCACAAGCACACAAATGTGGACCATGTTCAACTGCTCACTGCTATAATTATTTACTCGATCACAGAAACGATACTTTAGCCAGGCTGAAAAAACACAGCAGTGCAGCAGTGCTAGAAACACTCCTTATAACATCAGTGTAAATGGGTGGAGCTAAAGTGCGGCAGGATGAAAAGGTCTAGATATGTAAATGTGTTAGTCTTGTGACATCACAAAAGCAACAAATCTCAAACGGGCCGTTTTTGCAGCTTAGTTTGCATACATTAAATAAGAAGGTTCTTCAAGGGTTCTTGAGTTAAGAAAATTGTTCTAAGAACATGCAGAGAAACCTGTGAATGATTAAGGGTTCTTAATTCTGTATTGTGACATGGTTCTTCAGACTGATGGAGAAAGGGTTCCTCATATTGTTACAAGCTTTCTGGTGCTATGCAGAACCATTTTCAAAAAGCCTTTATATAAAACCACACACAGCACGTTCTCCCTCAATGTGAAGAACCATTTCACCATGCAAAGGGTTCCTTGGGTGTTCATGGTTCTATATAGAGCCATTTTCTTTTTTTTCGTTGAGTCCTTTAAAACATGAAATCAGTGTTTCACAGAACTGCTGGTCTGTACATTTTCTCCGCCTGTCTGTGATGAAACATAACGAGTAGCCGAACAGTGATCTCAGTATTCAAATGTGATCAGTTAGAACAGTCATCCGAGTACTCGAGCACCCGTGCTCAACCGTGGCCCTTTAATCTGGCTGAAGTGTACAGAGTGATCTGCAGCTGCGTCTGAGAGACGAGACGGTATCAGCAGTCTGGAGGGTGATGTGAGGAGATGAGATGGAGCCCAACTGGAGAGCAGCTCTATTTGAGTGGGGAGCTCAGTGATATGGGCTAATTGCTCTGAGCCGTGGCGTCTGCCGTGATTCGCTGGGAAAGGTGGCGCCACAAGCATGAAACCAGTTTCATTTTACGTGAGGAGCAGAGCTTAAAGTTTCAGTCACACACAGAGCAATCCAGAAACACTGACTATCAAAAAGGCTGGGAGGACTGCACCCATCTGATGTTTCAAAACCGAGTTTACACTCAGAAAACAGTGAGTGCATTTACATGCTTTCAGTGATCTGATCATAATCGAATTTCTGCATTACTCAACGTGATTATTCAAGTGGTCATGTGAACACACACTCTGATTTCTTAGGTCAGATTAAGGTCTATAAATCCGATTAAGAGATCTGGTAAAGAGGCTGGATTTGAGCTCAGTAATGGGGTTTTTCAGTGCATGTGCATTCTTACTCAGATTTCTTTTGTTTCTCTCAGCATGTGTGAAAACAGAGCGCCGTCTAACACAGCACCCACAAGACACTTTTGGAGTGACACTAAAACCAAATACATGCCTGACAAAATGAAGGATTTAAATATTCTTCATCTTCTAGATGATGTATGTTCATATTTTCTGGTAAAGTGGCTTATTGTTTAACAAAAAGCTGCTCATAAAGTTTGAGCTTTACGCTACATTACGTCTTGTCTTATTCTGTTTTTTGGCTGGTTCTAAAGCAGAAATCCGATTACTGCCTGACTCATGCAGACCCGGAGTTTCCCCATTATCTGATTACTCAAGTGCATGAAAACACACTGAACCAGTTACTGACACAGTCTGATTTCCTGCAGTTATCAGATTATTAAGTGCAGGTAAACACACTCAGTGAAAATCAGTGCTGAGCGCACAGATGGGACACAGCATCGGTGTGACTCATAAAGAAGAAGCGGCCAGATTCATAAAGTCAGTGGTAACAGTGCAGCGTCACGCAAAATGCGGCGCGGTAAACAAGAGCTATTCATAAAGATGCATGGCAGTGATTAGAGAGCTGGCGTCTCTTTAATGCTGCTGTATTTTCACCGGTGTCCTGGGCAAGATCCAATCAGAATCAGCATGCAAATGAGCTCATACATATTAAACACCCACCAAGTGAAGCCCGGGTTGGCTGCCAACAGAAACAAAGCCAAAGAAATGAAGAAATGCAAAATTCTTTAAAACAAAGCAGAAAAAAGTGCTGGATAATAACAGGAAATAGTTTTGTAAACATGCTCTTAACTTTTAATCAAGATTTCTACATTGGAAAATGTTTTTATTATAAAAAATGAAATCTATAAAAATCAAATTTTAACATCTTAAAATGTAACTGTATTCAATAATTGAATTGTAAGAATTATACATCAGCATGAAAGAATAATTTAAATTAAATAATCATCAATTAAAAAATAAATAATAATGAATTTTCAGTACTAAACAATGTCAATTTTGCATTAGTAAATTACAAATGTCTTTGTAAAATTCACAGTAAATAGAGACACATGGTTTTTCTACTGTTTTCGGTTCCATTTAGAACTTCATGCTTAAATGGTTCTCTGCATGGTAAAGTGATTCTTCAGCCTGATGGAGAATGTGCTGTGAATGGTCCCATACAGAACCTTTTTAAAAATGGTTCTATATAGCACCAAAAAGGGTTCTGCTATTGATACAAACTTTACATAGTCACAGTACCAGAACCCCTTTTGGTGCTATATAGAACCTTTTTGAAAATGGTTCTATATAGGACCATATCCAACACATTCTCCATCAATCTGAAGAACCATTTCATCATGCAAAGCATGCACAAGGTTCCTTGAGTGTTCATGGTTCTATATATAACCACTGGCTTTACTAAAGAACCCTTGAAGAAAAATCTTTTTTAAAGTGTGCTGTAAGAACAGAAGAACCCTTTTTAGTGCTATTTGGAACCATTGTCCTTACTGAAGAACCCTTAAAGAACCATCTGTTTTAAGAGTGCAGTGTTCAAAGCTAAAAACGCTGCAATAGAATCAATTCAAAGATGTGTTCAGAGTCTCAACAGGTGAAATTACTCTTCACTGATTTGTATTCCAAGCTAAACCGGCTCTCCTCACTCAGGAGGGGAATTTGTCGAACATGGAATCTGACGCAGGATAAAGAGGCTGTTTTGCCAGTTTAATCTACTGATCTGAAATCTGCTCAAGCAAGTCTTTTGGCTCCATCCAAACAGATCAAAGTGTCTTTTAAATATATCGGTTGATCCGCTGAGTGTGTGTATGACCCGGTTTACACCTGGGCACTTCATGTGTCTTCATGAGCATCAGGGTTATATCTGGATGAGGCCACAGGATACAAAACCGATCAGTCAGACCGCTTCAGGAGGTGGACTGAGACGCATTTGAGCTACGTTATAGCAGCGTAAACACATCCGTCTCCCCAACATACATTCAACAACCAAAACCCCTCCCAGTACAACCAAAACTCCTCCCAGTACAACCAAAATCCCTCCCAGTACAACCAAAACTCCTCCCAGTACAACTGAAAGTCCTACCAGTACAACTGAAAGTCCTCCCAGTACAACCAAAACTTTTCCCAGTACAGCCGAAGCTCTTCCCAGTACAACCAAAACCTCTCCTAGTACAGCCGAAACCCCTCCCAGTACAACCGAAACCCATCCCAGTACAACCAACACTCCTCCCAAGTACAACCGAAACCCATCCCAGTACAACTAACACTCCTACCAGTACAACCAAAACCTCTCCTAGTACAGCCGAAACCCCTCCCAGTACAACCAAAACCCCTCCCAATACAAGCAAAACTCCTCCCAGTACAACCGAATCCCCTCCCTGTACATTGAAAACTCCTCTCAGTACAACCGAAACTCCGTCCGGTACAGCTGAAACCTCTCCCAGTACAACTGAAACCCCTAAAGGTACAATCAAAGCCCCTTCCAGTACAACCAAAATCCCCCCCAAGTACAACCGTAACCACTCCCAGTACAACCGAAACCCATCCGGTACAAACAAAATCCCTCCCAGTACAACCGAAACACCTCCCAGTACAACCAAAACATCTCCCAGTACAACCAGAACTCCTCCCAGTACAACCAAACCCCTCCTAGTACAACCACTCCAGCAGCACTGCTGTTCCACTCTGTTCCACTCGCACCAGCGCAACACACACTAACACACCACCACCACGTCAGTGTTACTGCAGTGCTGAGAATGATCCACCACCCAAATAGTACCTGCTCTGTGGGGGTCCTATGGGGGTCCTGACCACTGAAGAACAGGGTAACAAAGTATCAGAGAAACAGATGGACTACAGTCTGTAACTGTAGAACTACAAAGTGGACAGTGTAGAAACAGGAGCGATGAAGCTTCTTGTTCTGACTCTGTGAGAGATTTCAGAGTCAGTGAAGACCCTCAGAGCTCGAGGCTGTTCTTCTATCATTCTACAGCTGCAGCCCGGAGCTTCAGAGACGACCGCTCCACTGCCTGCTAATGACCTGCCTCTGAGCCTGCCGCAGCCTTCCATCTCAGCATGAGCTGCTTATTCAAAACAAATCACAACTGGACACGTCGCCTCAGTGGATCAAAAAAAATAAAAAATACTCCAGCTTTTTTCAGATCTCTACCTGCCACAGCAGTGCTGCACCAGCAGGGACTGCTACAGCGTCTGCCCACTGACTTCAATTAAATCGTTATTTATTATTATTGCTCTGTCATCACTGTTCTTTTCTAAGTATGAGAAAACAGATCTGTGGAGATCGACTCTACAGAGGCAGCAGAAACAGACTGGGCTGAAAGTGCTGGAGTATTCGTTTAAATCAACCTACAAGTTCTTATAAATGACAGTGTTTCTGGAAAAGCTCACTTTACACAGACTGTCTGTGTGAGTAAGAAGAGAGAAACAGGCTGATTACGGCAGACGCTGACATTAGCTAATAGTCTTTGTCTCGAGTGGATCATTTGTGTTTATTATCCAGACGCTCAAAAAATTAAAGCACCAATAACTTCATTTCCAAAAAAAGTTGGGACGCTGTGCAGAATGTAAATAAATATAGAATTCAATGATATGCAAATCATATAAAACCATATTTTTAAAGGAAAATACTACAAAGACAACACATCAAATGTTGAAACTGAGAAATTTTATTGTTTTTTTGAAAAATATATGCCCATTTTGAATTTGATGCCAACGACACCCTTTCCAAAAAAGTTTGGGACGGGGGCCTGTTTACCACTGTGTTTCATCACCTCTTCTTTAACAACACTCTGTAAGCGTTTGGGAACTGAGGAGACACTGCTGTAGTTTTGAAAGTGAAATGTTTTCCTGTTCTTGTTTGATACAGGATTTCAGCTGCTCATCAGTTCAGGGTCTCATTTGCAACATTTTTCATTTCATAATGCGACAAACCTTATCAGTGGTGGCAGGTCTGGACTGCAGGCAGGCCAGTATGGCACCCGGACGCTTTCAATACAAGGCTATGCTGTTGTAATACATGCAGAAAGTGGTTTAATGTTGTCTTGCTGAAATAATCGAGGCCTTCCCTGAAAAAGACGTCATCTGGATGGCAGCATATGTTGCCAAAACATGTATATATCGTTCAGCATTAATGGTGCCTTCACAGATGTGCATGTCACCCATACCATGTGCACTAATGCCCCCCTATACCATCAGGAATACTGGCTTTTGAACTGTGCACTGATAGCAAGCTGAGTGGTCTTTATCCCGGAGGACACAGTGTCCATGATTTCCAAAAAGAATTTCAAATGTTGATTCATCAGACCACAGGACACTTTTCCACTTCACCCTCAGTCCATTTTAAATGAGCTCAGACCCAGAGAAGGAGGCAGCGTTTCTGGATCCTGTTTATTTATGGTTTCTTCTTTGTGTTTTAGAGTTTAACATTTTTTGCATTTGTGGATGCAGTGATGAACTGTGTTCACAGACAGTGGTTTTCAGAAGTGTTTCTGAGCCCATGCAGTGATTTCCACTACAGAATCATGTCTGTTTTTAATGCAGTGCTGTCTGAGGGCCCAAAGATCACGGCCAGCATGTACTGGTTTTTGGCCTTGTCCCTTACATACAGAGATTTCTCCAGATTCTCTGAATCTTTTAATGATATTATGTACCGTAGATGATGAAAAGCAGAAGTTCTTTGCTATTTTATGTTGAGAAACTATTTGCCCACACAGTCTTTCACAGAGTGGTGAACCCCTCCTCATCTCTACTTCTGAAAGACTCCGCCTCTCTGAGATGCTCTTTATACCCAATCATGTTACTGACCTGTTGCCAATTAACCATCAGGTGTTTTTTTAGCATTACACAACTTTACCAGCCTTTTGCTGCTCCCGTCCCAACTTTTTTTGGAACGTGTTGTTGGCATCAATATCAAAATGGGCAAATATATATATAAAAAAAAAATACTATTTCTCAGTTTCAACATCTGATATGTTGTCTTTGTACTATTTTCAATGAAATATAGGATTTAAATGATTGGCACATCATTGCATTTTGTTTGCACAGCGTCCCAGTTTGGAAATGGGGTTGTAGTGATAGTAGCAGGATAAACACATAAAGGGCTTAAAAATACTGTAGTGCTCAATTAAATCAAGTAAGCTTACATGGGGTGGTCGCAGCAGCGTTTGGTGAGGTGGACACATGGAGTTAACATGAGGTTAAATCTGCTCTCTCTGTGAATTCGTTTATAATTCCTTTCATTTCTTAACTGTGGTGAGCTGTATCTCCCAGGTTCAGCACTGCTGCTAACGGATTAAACTAGAAGGACGAAGTTCATGAAAGAGCTTTAGATTGGTTTGACTAAACCGCTGGTAGGAAATCCTAGGAGGATGCTGGACCATTGCTATGGTATCCCAGGTTGTTGCTAAGATGTTGCTAGGTCATTGCAGTGGTATCCCAGGTGGTTGCTAGATGTTGCTGGGCCATTGCTATGGCATCCCAGGCGGTTGATAAGGTGTTGCTAGGCTGTTGCTTTGTGCTACGTGTTGTTAGGCTGTTGCTATGGCATCTTAGGTAGTTTCTAAGGTGTTGCTAGGCCACTGCTATGGCATCCCAGGTGGTTGCTAAGGTGTTGTTAAGCCCTTGCTATGGAATCTCAGATGATTACTAAGGTGCTGGGCTATTTCAATGGTATCTCAGGTGGTTGTTAAGGTGTTGCTAGATCACTGCTTTGGCATCCCAGGTGGTTGCGAAGGTGTTGCTATATTATCTCAGGTGGTTGCTAAGATGTTGCTAGGTCATTGTTATGGTATCCCAGCTGGTTGCTAAGATGTTGCTAGGCTATTGTTATGGCATCTTAGGTGGTTGCTAAGGTGTTGTTAGATCAATGCTATGGCATCCCGGGTTGTTGCTAAGATGTTGCTAGGCTGTTGCTAGGCAATTACTGGGCTATTTCTATGGTATCTTAAGCGGTTGCTAAGGAGTTGCTATGTTATCCCAGATGGTTGCTAAGATGCCGGTAGCTTTTATCAAGCCAACTTAAAGTTTGTTCATGAACTTTCAATTTTGATATCGATTAAATTCTGTTAAGGCTCATTAGGTCCGCACAATATAACATAATACCATACAGCGATTACATTGCTACATCGGGGAATCCTTGATGTGACAAGGTTAAAACCTACAAAATTATTTGTTGGATCACACGGATTTCAGATGCTTTGCAAGTCGACTTCTTTGATTCTGCCAGCGAGCTCTCACGGCTGTCTCTGTAACCCAGATCTGACAGCCACCGCAAGAAACGCTCTGTCTGAACAACGGTGCTCATACTGTAATTCACGAGATCTTTTAAATGAAAGCATGACTCAAATTATTTTCTGACCCAAGTCAAGTTCAGAATTAGAAGAGAAAACTTTTACAAACACCTACACATTAGTCATTTAATCACTCCGCTCACAGCGAAAGGTCAGCTGTCTTCAGGGGAGTCTAGACTGAAAATGCAGCCTTCATGTTTTCTAGCAATGCGGAAGGCTGAGACGGCTTTACGGTAAACGTTTAGGAGATGTGAGTTGGCTGTCGAGACTAGTGCTGCATCTCCCACAGCTGAGAACCGCTCAGTGATGAACAGCACAGTGAGAGAGAGGTGAGACTGACCGGTGCTGTTGCGGCTCTTCCTGTTGGCCTTGCCCCCCAGGAGCATCTTCAGGCTGTTCTTAAACATGGCGGCAGTGGGTAGTGGGGGCTAGAGAGACACCTGCACACAGAAATAGACTCGTGATTAAACTACAACATCCGGGGACACATTTCACAACATTACACCAGATAGAGATCTGACTGTTTTTGTTTTATGGGAAAAGAATGTATGGATGATTCTACTGAACTGGTTCAAAGTCAGAGCTGAAACACATTTGGGACTTTAGACTAAAATCCTTTTGCTTTGAGTGACTCTAAACCTTAATTATGATTATTTTATTAAAATAATTATTGAACATCCTATTTCATCACTACCAGAACAATCATAACTCTACCCAAACTTTACCAAATGTTCAGCTGTGACTGTTTTGGTGACAATTTTAGCTCATTTTGAGCTCAGAAACTCAGCCAGTTCATGACCAGCAAACACAGCTTTGAACAGCCGTTCACACAGAAAATCATCATATTTTACATTAAAACACTAAAAAGTGCTGAACTGCAGAAAATATGACGATTCTTAATGTTCCACACTGATTTTCAGACTTTGGGACACATTTACTTCAAAACAATGGGATCTAACTGCTCACCATGTGGCCATGAGGGACAGGGATGCAGCCTCACTTCCTGCTTGATTTAACCAACCAAAACTATTATCAATATCATCTATAATATTAATAAAAAAGCATAAAAATAGAAAATAACATTAAAACCACTAATTTGTGCTCATGGCAATCCAGTACAAAAGGATATGTATTTATTTTACAAACACACTGTTATAAACAAACACTGCAAAAATTCAATGTTCCATTTAAAGGAATATTACACTGTGCTTTTGCTTATAGTACTGACTCCGCCCACAAAATAAACAAAACAAAACAAAACACTGCTAGCGTCATGTCCTGCAATAATACAGAGTTTAGGAAAATAATCACACTGCACAATCACAAAATCTTATACATTTTGTTTATTTCACATTTTATTCTTCCAGTGGTCATAATTTTAACACTATAAAGTTTGGTCAGTAGGGGGAGCAGTGTACTCAGTGAACTGAAACTCCACCTATTGGCTCACGAGCTGCTGAACGCTGTCATTTTATTGCCTCCCTTGCATGATTTAGGGCGTGCCTTATGTAAATGATGTGTAATGGAGCCACTAATAGACTGGCGCTTGATTTCACGCACTGAAGCTGATCGAGCTCAAATCTCCACTTGTTTCCATTCCGTACGAAAGTATGAATCAGACGCAGTTTATACGCCTTTAAAGACCATCAAATCTGCGTTCTATTTACCCAACCCCGATGAATAAGGGCCAGTGTGAGCACTGCGGTCGCATCGAGGCCTATTTTGTCGCACAGTGAATTACACTGTGGATGGACCTGCAGGTAACTTTGTTTGGGGGGGTTCACTGAGTTATTCAGGTGAGATGCTTCCTAAGGCGATCCCTGGCACCTGGAGACTTACTCACACAATGTGGTTGCGTTTGTTGTACAGTTTATCAGGCCTGTCAGAGATTCTGAGAGTTTCGAGACTAAAGTTTAGATTTTTTTTTGCTTTGCTGAATATTTTTTTTCTGGATTTCTGCTTTCAAAGTTGAAACCGTTGCTGGCAAAGTGCAATAAAAAGTCTTTTCTGAAAGAGCCTGTGTCTGACTCCAGCTCATCAGTAATGCAAACAGGCTGCTCAATCTGAACTCTCTCTCACACACACACACATCCTAAAGTACAACAGTGGCTTTGGTGAGGATAACGTTTCCCCAAAAACCCATTATATACACAAGACACAGGCTCAGTGCTGTTCTTCCATGTAATTTAATTCAGAAACAGCCAAAGCACTGCCTACAATATCTTAAGCTTGCTTGTTAGGAAAAGATAGCAGTAAAACAGGCACGGCAGAAAAAACAATGCAGCAAATTATACAGAGCACTGTGCAGAACTCAGAGACCACCCCTCCTTTATTTAACTTCCAGTCTAAACGGCTGTTAAGAACCAGTTATTCTTTTTTCAGTGTCAGGAAAAAAAAACAAAACAGAAAACGTTTAACAAACATGAACAGCCTCAACAACTGCAGGTCCATAAGTATTTGGACAGTGACACTATTTTTCTGCCCTTGTACACCACCACAAAGTATCTGAAATGAAGCAGTCAAGATGTGAATAAAGTGTAGACTTTAACTGTAGCTTTAATTCAAGGTGTTTAACAAAATATTGCATTAACCATTTACAGCCATTTTACATAGTCCCTCCAGTGTCACAGGTGCAAAATAACTGGACAAACAATTATAAATACAAGGATTTTTAATATTTGGATGCAAATCTTTGCAGTGAATGACTGTCTGAAGTCTGAAACCCATAGACATCACCAAATACTGAGTTTCCAGGCCTTCATCAGGCCTTTACTGCAGTGCCTTCAGCTGCTGCTTGTTTGTGAGTCTTTCTGCCTTCAGTCTTTCTTCAGTAAGTGAAAGGCAGCTCAGTTGGGTTGAGCTCAGGTGACTGACTCATTTAAGAATATTACATTTCTTTGTCTTAAAAAGCTCTTGGGGTGCTTTCACGGTGTGTTTTGAGTCATTATCCATCTGTGCTGTGAAGCTCAGTCTTACCAGTTCTGCAGCATTTGACTAAATCTAGGCAGAAAGTAGAGCTCTATACATTTCAGAATTCATCCTGCTACTTCTTTCAGCAGCCACATCATCAATAAAACCAGCGACCCAGTTCCACTGGCAGCCATACACGCCCATGCCATGACACTACCTCCACCATGTTTCACAGATGATGCAGTATGCTTCTGATCATGAGCCCTTCGTCTTCGTCTCCATATTCTCCTCTTCCCATCATTCCGGTACAAGTTAATCTTGGTTTACTAGATGTTTACTATAAGTCTAATCTGGCCTTTCTGTTACCAGTGGTTTGCATCTTGAAGTAAAACTCTATACTCACATTTATGAAGGCATCTCATGATTGTGGACTTTAAAAAATGATACGCCAACCTCCTCTAAACGTCCTCGACTTCACTAGACTAGGGTTTTTTTTCACCATGGAAAGAATTCTGCGGTCTTCCACTTTAGTTGTCTTCCAGGCCTTTTGGTGTTGCTGAGCTCAACAGTGCATTCCTTCTTTTTAACAATGCACCAAACTGTTGATTTGGCCCCTCCTAAAGTTTCAGCTATCTCTATGAGATCTGTTTTACTGTGGCCCCCCTCACTTGCATCAACACCTTCTGGGCCACATATTGAGAGTTCCCATGAACAGCTACCAAATGCATATTCAACACTTGGACTCAATAGGACAATGTGCCAATCAATGGACCTTTTCTCCTTAATTTGTCACAAAACTAACAAGCAAACATGCCACACCTGCCCATGGAACTGTTTATCAGTCAGATGTCCAATTACTTTTGAGCTTGTTGAAATGGAGGGACGATGTAAAAATGGCTGTAATTCCTAAAGCCCTTGAATTAAAGCTGAAAGTCTGCACACTTCACACAATCACATCGTGAATGCTTAATTTCAAACCCATTGTGGTGGTGTACAAACACACTAGTACAAAAACTGTGTCCAAATACTTATGGACCTGACTGTAAATATAATTTAGTTATAAATATTATTATTGTGTCCACTCTTCATCTTCTTATTACTTGGAGGGATATTTCCAAAGTTCAGTCTGAGAAGTTAGCTGCATTTTCTGCTCTCACGATCCAAGCAGCACTGCTGTGTCTGATCCACTTGCACCAGTGCAACACACACTAACACACCACCACCACATCAGTGTTACTGCAGTGCTGTGAATGACCCACCACCCAAATAGTACCTGCTCTGTGAGGGTCCATGGGGGTCCTGACCACTGAAGAACAGGGTTAAAGGGGGCTAACAAAGTATCAGAGAAACAGATGGACTACAGTCTGTAACTGTAGAACTACAAAGTGCACCTATATAGTAAGTGGAGCTGATAAAATGGACAATGAGCGCAGAAACAAGGAGGTGGTCATAATGTTATGCCTGATCAGTGTATATATATATCACTTTCCTCTCATCCTCTCCTATCTATCTGTCTACCTATCTATCTATCCATCCATCCATCCATTCAGGTTTCTGTCTGTCTGTCTGTCTCCCAGACACTAAAACAGAAGAGAGCTGTTCCATGACAATGGTACCAAACTGCCATGAAATCTGAAAAGTTTTCATGTTCAGAAATCAAAGTTTTTTGCCCTCCACAGTTTCACTTATATTTGCTTTTACTAAAACAGATTTTCTCACCTCAGTAACCATTTTATTTTTTGTGCCCAACACTGAGAAGGCCAATCCCATCACACTGAACCGGACAGAGGGGGAATGTGACAAGGTGGAACACTTCATGAAAAACTGTCCGGCACACATCGACCTTCTAACATCAGCTTTTCAACAGTAAATTACATCATTTGTCTGTGAATAATGCAAAATATATCATAAATCTGTTTTCTCCATCTGTTTGATCTATTGTGTGTGATGGTGCTTCACAGCGCCCTGTCTAGGAGGAAAAAACAACAAACGATCAATGTTGAGTGAAAACTAAATTTATCAGCTTTCTGAACTCGACTCCTCAGAGGAGCGAAATGATGTCACTTCCACTTTCATCACATCACTTAATGTGACAGTACATTATTTCACCGCTGAATAAGCTGCGGGAAATATTCTATTTTTATTCAAATGAATGTTTTCATCTTCGACTGTATATGCAGGGTTGATGCTGAAACATATATTTGAGTATTCACCTGTGCTGTTGAGTCTTCAGTGCTGTAGTAGGCTGGGTGTGCTGGACTGCTGGCTGTCAATCACACATGCTCATTAGAATACCAGGCCACGCCCAGACAGTCCTCGGACAAGTCTGATCAGTAATTTCTAAACTGTGCTTTGGGGTTGTTTTTCATTAAGACCCTGCTGGATGTTTAATATAACGCTTAATTGAAGTATGATACAAACATCTTTAACATTACACACTGTGTTCCCAGAGACTTAAACCTGAAAGACACTCATTAGCATGTTTTACACACAGCAGTGAAGAGATTTGTAGTGGTCTAAAACATACATAAATAAAACTGACCACTTTCTAAGCTCAAGGCTTTCCAAAAACAGGAACATTTTCCACAACAGCAGCCGAGAAGCCGTTACAGCGGGGTGCCCGGTCCAATTGCGTGTGCACGCGTCCTCTTATGAGCCAGCCTATTTTTTCCTTCTAGAACTTTCTTTTGGTCTCTAATTGGCTCATCAGCGGAGAGTACCGGAGGTACGATCATTAGGCCTGCTCCTCCGCTGTCCACACTTTCTACGCCTTAGCAAACGCCAAAAGGGAACGACTCTGCATTTAATGCATTCGCACCCCTCTTACAGACCACTAGAGCTCAGAGCACAGCGCCGCGGGGACCGGACACCGGCCAGGCGAAAGGAGCAAAAACAACATTTACATAAAGTAACAAGGTTTTGGGAGAGGTGAAGAGGGAGAGAAGTGATGTCCGCATAAGCCCTTCAGCGCCAGTAGGCGTCAAAGGATGCGTCAGCGTGTCAGGCAATGTGTGAGACGCTGTGTAATAAGCTGTAAAGGCTCACTTACAGCTCCAGCTATAAAGAATAAAAAGGGAAAAGAGGAAAAGAGTTAAAAACACTGATTCCCTCACCTCTTGTGTCGTGAGTTGAGGTAAGTTAGTCCAGTAATGAGTTAACCCCCTAAAATCCCAGGCTTATTTCATACTCAGGCTTATTATTCAAACTGGCTGAGCTGTTCTTAGGTTAGAGAAGTGTGTGATAAAACGTCGTGCTCTGGCCATTTAAAGGGTTGATGAGTTAACGGGGGGCAAAGAGAACTGAAGGAAAAGCCGGTCTCTTGGGGTTAACTGTTAGCCACTAGCCTAGTATTAAGTCTATCCAACTTCTGCAGCGCTTCTCGCTCAGCCAGCTACTTGAGGTGACCCCGTGGTCTCGGCCTACAAGCCGAGAGGCTCCACAGCTTCTCAGCTAAAACTGATAGTGTGAAAGGCTGTGATATTTACTAAATTCCAGCAGCGTCTGACACTCATAGATTAAAGCTCGAGACGCACATATAAGACAAACGACTTTCCGTTTTGGGAAGAGAAAAGATTGTCTGCGCCGGCTGTTGGCACAAGCCCGTCATCGCTAGTAGGCGTCAAAGGATATGTCAGAGTGTCAGGCAATGTGTGAGACGCTCTGTAATAAGCTGTAGAGGCTCACTTATAGCTCCAGCTATAAAGAACAAAAAGAGAAAATAGGAAAAAAGAGAAGAAACAGAAGAAATGAACCTACATACAGACTAGTATGGCGCTAGTTATGGACATCCAAAGGGATAAAGAGTAGTGATGCACGACAGCCGCTATAATCGATGAAGTTGGGGAGGCTTTATTCACATTACCAAGTTGAAGTGGCACAAATCCAATTTTTGGCCCTAATGTGACTCAGATCTAATGTTTTCAGAGCTGTGTGGACACAAATCTGATCTTTTTTTTTAAAATCTGACCTGAGCCACTTTCATATGTGGTCCTAGATTGGATACGTATCCAATTCGTAGCCATGCGGCCTTAATGTGACGCTCAGATCTGAATTCAGGTGCTTTTTTCCCACTGCGCTGCGCCATCACTCAGCGTTACCATGGCAGCAGCGCTGAACAGAAGTTAAAGCCTGTAAACGGTGGAAAAGCAGCTCATCTCACCTTTTTCTCCTTCGTCTCGCTCTAATAATGAAGCTGAGAGCTGATCAGAGTTAATTATCTTCTCAGCGAAGCTCGTTCTGCTCGTTAGTTTGTGCTGATGATGAATGTGATTCATTCACGTGACGTTACTGAGTAGGATGAGCTCATGAGGGTCATTTCAGGACGTTTGTAATGCATTTGCTTACCTAAACGAGTGTGAACCATCCTGTCAGAGAGATCGGATTTGAGCAAAAAATCAGATTTGAGCAATGAGGCTTGGAATGTGAACGCAGCCTTTATTTAACACCAAGACAGACCCAGCAGCGTTGGCCTGCAATGACACTTCCTGCAGAAAAAAATGTAGAAATGTGAAAAGGGACTGTTACACCTGGATGCGAGTTGAGTGAGTTGAGATAAGCTTCGGAGATGCATTTACAGAAGCGGCTTGGGTAAACTTTTGACTTCTAGCATTTGTTAGCAGCATTAGCCTCATAGCAACATAAAAAAACATGTCTTAGCTGACTGCATTTGGGGTAAGGAGAAAATCATGTAAGGAATGATTCCTTTAAAGTCCAGCATGGGGCCAAATGCGGCCTGTGGACAGATCATGTCTTCTGTTCTAGAGTGTGTTATAAGTGGCCCTCCAGCCAGTTCACTGCAGCTCTTCCTTTCACCTGATGGTGGCAGCAGTGCTGTTAAACTACAGTGTGATGCGCCGCACTGTGATAAAGTTAGCTAAAGATAAAGTTTAAGAGCCTTACTTCTCTGACTAGACCTGCAGCTTCATTTACTGAAGGATATTTAGTCAAGACTACATATCATTTGAAAAATATTCATAAATTTTATCGAGAGCCACAGCAAATGTGTGAACTTCTTATGTCAAAAGACTGTAATGAATTCAACATCAATAGACATGAGACAAATTCAGGAGAGAAACTAAAGCAACTCAACAACGAAAGAAGCCTCGTGCACCTTTTACACAGTGATAGGAAACACGGCAGCTCACAGAAAGCTCGATTCTGCGCACTGTTATTTTTAATAATTTGTGAATAATGTTTCGGCCCTCTATTTTGACTGGGTACAATCTGGCCCTCTTTGAAAAAGTTTGGGTAATCCTACTTTAAGGCAACTAGTTTCCCAACTTTTCTAAAGCAAACTCGACGTCTTACAGTTTACAGTATAATATGATCAATACTGACAGCCCTAAATCACAGGAAACAACACGTACAGATCCCTTTTTATTGAAAATCTCCAGCCAGCATTGATTCGAAACCACCTCGGCATGTGGCGGCTCTTTATCACAACAACAATACGCGTTTAATGGGACAATAACGCAGCGCACAATCACAGACATAATCTGACTTCAAATTCTGTAAACCAAACACCGCGCGCCCAGCAGACGTGCAATTAAATCCTTTTGTGTGCAAAGAAGACTGGAATTATGAATCATTAGTCAATGCTGTGATTACAGATTTGACCAGAAAACATCTCTCTCTCTCTCTCTCTCTCTCTCTACATTGAGTAATCAGTTAATTACATCAGATGTTGTGAAAGGTCTGATGACTCAATTAATGAGTCACTATTGAAGCTCCTTGTGTATTTTGGAGAGCAGTTTAGGTACGAGAGGTTGGGGGGGGGGTGCTTTTAAGGCTGCCACTCTCCCAAAATTAACATAAGTGGGAAAAGAGCCAAATTATTTTGACAACTATTAAAACTTGTCAGTAATGCATGGCAATTAGAGTGAATTATGGAGACCAGCCGTATGGTCTTTGGTACTTTTATACGTAAACATACAGCACAACACACTCTTCACTTCTTCAGCCGAGACGTGTTTGTCATCTGAAGTTGACTTACACACACTGACAATGACAAAACATGCATTTTGTGCATTTAATATTGTGTATTTAACCTCTTCAACTGTTTGGAACCACTGGGGGTTCCAAAACGCACTTCGTCATATTCTTCATAACTTTCATATTTCATAAGCTACATTCAAAAGGTGGGGGTCGTATGAGAGCTGTAACTGCCTTCTTTCAAGTCAAATAGATGGGTGATGTAATTTTAAAACCTTTTCTACTGAAAGTCGACCCATTTTTCCACAAATCTGGGCTATAAACTATAAACAGATGGCGTCTCTTCAGTGATCTGCTCTGTAAAAATTATTTTTATGAAAAAATACAAAGAGCGTCTAAGATTTTTGGCTTTTAGCAGTAAATTGTAAGAATATAGCAATATGAAAACAAGAAAACTAAAATCAACGTTTTCGGCTCCGGCTTTAAAGAACTTGACAGGAGTGGTGTTTCGTGGCGCAGCGGTGAGGTCGGGAACAGCGGTGCTGTGACGTATACAGGAAATCTGTCACAGAGCAGACCGTCTCATTTCAGTTCGGCCTTCGCAGGACTACGCAGCCTTTAAGGGACACGCCTTCGTGGACAGGATCCAGCCCCTGAATTGGGACACATTGACAGACTCAAAAAGAAGGTCTGGCTCAATGTTTAGGTCTCAGTTCTACATTATATGGTCCCATGTTTATATCTTTACCATGGCACTGACCAAATCACTTAAAAAATATTTTTTTTTCAAATCCAAACAGACCTATTTTTGATGAAAACAGAAGTTATCCAAAGAGCACACGGATAAAAGTGTGGAATCCTAATCTAAGAGTCTCTGAATTCACAGAAAAGCAAAATAAATCAGTATTTTCTGCAGGTCCTCACTGCAGCACTTATAACTACGTGCTTTGACTTAGACTTCAGCATTAAATTCAAATACAGCCTGATTCAAAAAGATTCATCCAATTTCAAAGCACCATATTTGCACAACCGTGAGGCGCCGAGGAACCAATCACAATCCAATTGAAAGAGGGGGTCACAAAGTTTCTGACTGTCAGTGGAAGATGGCTCCTTCAGTCTGAGAGGAGATGCGACCCCTGAGCAGAAAGCGTTCTGCGTTCTCCACTTCAATAAGAGTGAATCCGTCATAACTGTGCAGTGTGATTTTCGTGGGCAGTGAAGCTCCAACAGCTCAGAGCGTTCGTCGTTGGTTCCACAACACTGGATGATCTCCGAAATCGCACTGAAAGAGCCGTGAGTGCAGCGACACCCGACACGCTCAATCCAGTATGGGATGAGTTTGACTATGGTGTTGTTGTTGTCTGTACAGCTGGAGGAGGTTCAGACTGAGACCTTGTACAATTACATAATAAACTTTATGCTCATTTAAACCATTTACAGTTTACTGCATTGATCTGTAATGATTTACAAGTGAAATTAATCATTTTGAAATTGGATGAATCTTTTTGAATCACCCTGTATTTTAGCCGTTTACTGCCACAGCTAATGTTCATACTCAAAAACAGCGGAAACGTCGACAGAAAACACTCAGCTGGGCTAAAATACTATCACTGATTAAATATCTGTACAGACAGACAGACAGACAGACAGACCTGCCTATAGTTGCAGAAACACTCGTACATCATGTGTAGTTTTCTACTCTCTCTCTCTCTCTCTTTCCATCTTTCTCACCTCTCTCTCTCTCTCTCTATCTCTTCTTTTTCCTCTCTCCATCTCGTTCCACCTGTCTCTCACTCCCTCTCCTTTCTCTCTATCCATCTCTTCTCCATCTTTCTTTTTCTTCTTTTTTCTTTCTCTATCCCTCCTTTTCCCCCTCCCTCTCTCCTTTCTCCCTTTTCCTCTCTCTCTCCCCCTCCCTATCTATTTTGTCTTTCTCTCCCAATGCCCTCTCTCTTTTTCCATCTTTCCCACCTCACTCTGCCTCCACCTTTCTTATTCTCTCTCCCCCTCTTCTTTCTCTCTTTTTTCTCCCCTCCCCATGTTGTTCCACCTGTCCGTCTTCTTCTCCATCTTTGTCTCTGTCTCTTTTTTCTTTCTCTATATCTCTCTTTTCTCTCCCCCTCTTTTCCTCTTGCTCTCCCCTCCCTATCTTCTTTCTCTTTCTCTCTCTATCCCTCTTTTTCTCTTTCTCCCTTCTTTCTCTCCCTCCCTCTCTTCCTTTCTTTTCTCTTTCTTTCTTTCTCTCTCTTTCTCCCTCTCTTCCTTCCTTCTCTCTCTCTCTCTCTCTCTCATGGCTGTAATGATAAATCTAGCTGCTGGCTGGTGAACGGTCATAAATCACCATCACCTCCATAACCGCCAGTCAGCGGAGCAGCAGGGGCGTGGCACCCGGACAGTGTGTAGGGTTCAGCGTAGAGCTGCAGGATGATGATGTGAACTGCTGCTGCCTTCAACACCTGCACATTCGCTTCTATTATAAGATCAGTCAATCGGTTTTCTCTTCTTTTATTAAGTACCAGAAAATACATCAGACTTACTGTGTGATAACTGACCACGCGCTACAGACGGAGCAGACGGACATCAGGCTGGAAAACACTGCAGAATTCCTTTAACGCTTTACCAAACAGCATCAGGCAGGAGCTGCTGCTGGGCCATTCATTCATATTTAAAGGGGCACAAAATGAAGAACATAAACATCACCACATCTGCTGTAAACATGCCTACTGACCACTTACGGTGCGGCCAGTGCCCTCTAGAGTGAGATTTTACAGGTTAAATGGTGATGAAAACCCTTTTCTGATGATGTATCTTGAAGGTGGGAGGAGCTTTCGAAAAGCTACAACAGTTTTGGGGGGAAGACTTTTTTTTAGCTGTCAAATGCAGAAGGAAGGCAGACAGCTAACGTTACTGCCTCAAAGTCAAATTAGGAGGAGGAGGAGGAGAACAAGCTAAAAGCTAACGGAGATAACTTGCATCAGTTTGTCTCCTTTTCTCTGACTAAAAGATTAAAAAATTTGCCCCAGCATGCGGACATGAACGCATCCTCCCTCTTCAGTTGGCCTCATGTGGGCGCTACAGGGGAGTTCCTGGTGAAATTCAACTGAAATGTAGTCTTGCTCAAGTGATATTTATGTAAATAATGCTTTTATTTTTATCGAATAATCAGTAAATGAACGTGGTGAGCATCATTACACCAATATTTTGTGTTATTGTTAAAAAGTAGGACAGTTCAGGATTTAGATCAATCTGAATAAAGTTCAGTTCAACACAACTTTTCGAGGCGCTGCATTCCCTGATCTCGCCGCACCGGACCCATCACACACCTCGCGGTCAATCACACGATACCACCAGGGCGAAGGCGAACACAGGCTTCCTCTGAGTCCTGTGAAGCTCCACCACATCTTTTTGAACTGCAGCTCATGCAACGTCACTGGACATCTGAACACGCTCGGAGGAGAACACTAACCGCCAGCTCTGTTATGTCAGCTAACAGATGCCTGTGCTAGCTAGCATCACGAGTGATGGGGGCCGTCCTACCCACCCAGAGAGAGAGAGGATAACTGCGCTCTCCTGGCAACGGACGACTGTAGCAACACCAGGGATCAAACTCGTGATCTTCTGATGACAGAACCAACGCTTAGACAGATTCTCCTCCATTGAAATATGTGTTCAGGCGACTCTCAGCAAAAGCAAAAGGGGGGCACATCATCAGCCAAGAAATTCTGAAATTCAGGTAAAAACTTTTCACTTAAATGATATTAATTGTAATGAAAACACTTTGTGTGAATTCTGGTAAACTGATGATGAGGATGAGGGATGCAATGCTGACTTCAGAAGACTGCATCTCACTACAAACAACATATTAAACTCTGGTTTTAGGCCAAAGGCGGTGAGGGGGGGGGGCAGTGATGATATGTAAAATCATTAATATTAGTGCCAGAATTGCTGAGTAGGTGAACCTTAATAGGCAGTTCTGGTCATAAACACTTTCCCTGTAGAAAGGATAACGAAAGGTCAGTGAGCAACAAGGGAAGCTCATAAATATTATGAAAAGAGACTAAAATAATACGCAATATGCAAAAAAAACCTTGCAGAATGTAAAATGAAACCTGGGCTAACTCCCTGTTCAGATAGAGCTAAAGGGAAAAGGCAGTGATGGCAGCTGTAAGGTCGTTACTGCATATGTAATAAGAATGCATTATGAATGAAATCCCCCCGGTTCTCCTTCTGCCTCGTAGAAAGTAAAGACCAGTCTTCACCTCCGACTGACTCACGGTAACTGGGGAGAAAGACTCAGTGGACTCAGAGCACACACTGCTGCGCTCTGGATGTTGTGACAGTAGATATCATACAGGCCTGAGCGCAATAGTCCAAACGTTATATTACTGAGAGACTCAGACATTCAGGTGAAAGCTGCTCTAAATTCTTTGTACAGTAAGTTTATCTTTAAAGTCATGTTTTAAATCGTTTGGGGGGTCATTTTAGTTTTCCTATATATCTGATCAACCTACATTATGCCACTTTCTGAACAGTTATGTAATAAAATTATTAATTATATAGCAAATTACATAATATATTACATTAGAATATGATTTACATTCTGTATTGGGGTGGCAATAACCTTTTATCGAATTCAAATCATAATAAAAACATATTCTCTTCTACTTTCCAACGCATTACCTGAATGTTTAGAATCTACACTTTCTACATTATGTCCCACTATAAGTCTAAAATCTTAAATTCTAAATATTATATATTAAATAATCAATGTTGATTTTAGCAGGCCAGACATTACAGGCTATGGTATCCCAGGTGGTTGTTAAGGTATTACTTGATCAATGCTATGGTATCCAAGGACCTGTCCAGGGTGTATCCTGTCTTCCACCCAATGACTGCTGGGATAGGCTCCGCCTCCCCCACAACCCTGAAGGACAAGCGGTTTCAGGGAACGTGTGTGTGTGTGTGTGTGTGGTATCCCAGGTGGTTGTTAAGGTATGACTTGATTATTGCTATAGTATCCCACGTGGTTGTTAAGGTATTACTTGATTATTGCTATAGTATCCCAGGTGGTTGTTAAGGTATTACTTGATCATTGCTATGGTATCCCAGGTGGTTGATAAGGTATTACTTGATTATTGCTATAGTATCCCAGGTGGTTGTTAAGGTAATACTTGATCATTGCTATGGTATCCCAGGTGGTTGTTAAGGTATTATTTGATCATTGCTATGGTATCCCAGGTGGTTGTTTAGGTATTACTTGATTATTGCTATGGTATCACAGGTGGTTGTTAAGGTATTACTTGATTATTGCTATGGTATCCCAGGTGGTTGTTAAGGTATTACTTGATCATTGCTATGGTATCCCAGGTGGTTGTTAAGGTATTACTTGATCATTGCTATGGTATCCCAGGTGGTTGTTAAGGTATTACTTGATCATTGCTATGGTATCCCAGGTGGCTGTCAGAGATATTACCTGATAATTGCTATGGTATCCCAGGTGATTAATAAAGATATTACTTGATTATTGCTATGGTGTCCCAGGTGGTTGATAAAGGTATTACCTGATTACTGCTATGGTGTCCCAGGTGGTTGATAAAGGTATTACCTGATTACTGCTATTGTGTCCCAGGTGGTTGATAAAGGTATTACCTGATTACTGCTATGGTATCCCAGGTGGTTGTTAAGGTATTACTTGATCATTGCTATGGTATCCCAGGTGATTAATAAAGATATTACTTGATTATTGCTACAGTGTCCCAGGTGGTTGTTAAAGGTATTACCTGATTACTGCTATGGTATCCCAGGTGGTTGTTAAAGAAAACCATATATGCAACTGGTCTCAAAAGCAGAATCACCATTTAGGCTCTACATTCATTTAGGCTCTATGTTCCTGCAAAGTTTTGTGGTTCTAGCTTGTGTGAAAACAAAAAAAACATAGTTTAAAGTTTTATTTATTTTGTCAAACCAACTTAAGGATGAAAAAATTAATGTGAAAACTATGCCAAGCCTTTCAATATTTTTAAATAGTAGTTTTAAAAATGCATGTGGAGACCAGTTAATGCCCTTAAAACATGCATTATCATCATACAGAACTGCCAAATGATCGATATTGTTTCATAAAGAAGGGAAATTTAAATCAATTATTTTTTATTGAGTAATCAGGACAGCTGTAAACTGCAGTGTGGTATTGTGTTGATGTTGTGCAGGCCACTGTACTGTGCAGTGAAGCCTGTGATTGTGGTGAGTGGGAATTGGTCCAGCAGCCCACAGACAGTGTAAGCTGGAGCGTAAAGCGGAGTTTTTGCTGTGTCATGGCTCTGATGGGCAGGAGCGCTGCCTCCTACACAGGCCAAAGAGCCGCAGATACATTAGACATGCTGGAAACACTCATCCACCCATAAGGAAACTTCTCTCTCTGACTCTTTATCTCTCCAGCCTTCATCCTGCACACCATCCACTGCGTTCTCTCTGTTTTCCTTCAACTCAACACTAACAGACAAAGCAAAACACCAGTAAAAGTCACTCTCATGTGTTCTTTTGCCTCTAGCTTGACTTAAAAGGCTCACTGCATTAGAACACTTTACTGCAGCTCAGCGTTCATAAGGCTACATAACACATACATAAGCTCATCATGACAATCGACTTGAACCTACATAAATATTTAAAAAGGCTCATGCCGATAGACATCGTCTGTCATGAATTTAGCAACTCTGATGTCAACACCTGAGTCAGGCGACAGGTTTCTTCTGACGTCAGGTTCTTTCATAACATGTTTTCAACAGCTGACCTTGTAGCCCTATATATATCACAGTTATATAATTCGTAGAAAAGATGGTTCTATAAAGAATCATGAACACTCAGGGAACCATTTGCATGCTTAAATGGTTCTTTGCATGGTGAAACAGTTCTTCAGATTGATGGAGAATGTGGTGTTTCTTGTTCTATATAGCCCCAAAAAGGGTTCTGTTACAATGTCAAGCTTGTAACAAGAGAGGAGCTTTACAGAACCCTTTTCAAAAAATCTTATAGCACACCAAACGCAAATTTGTGGACGGCAAAGATCTGATATTATTTTATTCGCCCTACGTTTGATTTTTGCGAACTTTTGCTGGTGACAAAAACTCACTGAACAATCACGTTCGCCTCTGCTGTTGGCATGGCGACAACCAAGATGTGTTCTAGCAAACAGAACACAGAACTGACGCTCTGCAGGTTTCTTCACTAAATGGACTGTAGCTCAGTGTCACCACCTGTCCGTTCTGCTGGAAACAAAAGAACCAGATCTTATTTGTGCTTAAAGACATTCAGCCTGTTTATTTTGTGCTTTGTCTCATGTGGAGCCGCATCTCCAGGATCAGCACAAACTCAGCTGAGATCCCAGCTGTGAGTGAAGCTCTCGTACAGTTTCAGCTCCTGCATGAGGTGGAGAAACTCTCTCTTCTCCTCTCGCTTCTCCACAGTGGAGCATCCTGCACACTGTCACAGTCTGCACGTTTCGTGAGGAGCAAAGGACCTTTTTTGACAGCTGATATATTTATATATACTATTTGATACATATTCTGCCCTTTTCTGCGGCGGCATGAAAAACACTGTGAAATCTTTTTAAAAATCGTGTCATCTCTGGTGTGTATGGTTTTGGTGCGGAAAAAAACTGCGTCCGAATATTTTGCATATTTGTGTGTTTTTTCATGTTGTGTTTGGTGTGTAACAGCCTTAAGATGTGGAACTGACTGTTAAGTCTTCCTAACAGCCAAGAACAGTACAATGTTTAATCGTTTGCGCACATCGTCCACTCCAATGACTCTGCAACAGACTGTCAGCAGGAATGGGCAGGACCTAAGCTGCTGTAGGCTGAAAAAGTAGATACGCTCATGCTTGTGACATCATAACCATGAAGAATTGTTAACAGGCTGTTTTTGCTGGTAGCGTAAGGACTGAGCTTTCAGACTCTGTAACACAGTTCTTACCTCATCCATCTAAATATGGTCAGTTCTTTCTCTCCACCTGCATTGACTCCTGTACTTTATTTAGCCTTTGCTTTACAACGACTCTCGCTGGTTATTACTGCCACTGAATCATCTTTACCGCCGTACATTGTGCAGTAGTGTGATGCATTTCTGCAGTCCTCTTATACAACGTTTACACTTTATCAGTTTTATGGTATATGTACATATTTTCAGTATATACAGTGTCCAAAATCGGCAACCACACTGAAAATTAGGGACTTTTTTTTAAATAATCCTGGAAATAAACAGAAAGTTTTAGTATTGTGAATGTTAAGACAATTAAAATGAGGATAAAATGTAAGATGCTGCACTGTTTCTAAGTCACTATTCACATTTAAACAAATTAGAGATATTAAGATATTATTAATATTATTAATAATATTTGTACACAAACGTCAGATTTTATTTAGTATATCTGTTCAACTGAAGACGGTGTTCAGATGACTCTCAGGTGGATCTGATCCAAATACTGTCATTAAAGCTATCCGGGGACACATCAAATATTAAGAAATTTTGACATTAATGCACTTTTCACTTAAATTGTTACACTAATAATTTAATTTACAATGAAAGAAGTGTATTCAATTAGAAACCTGTGCGAAATAGAAGCATCATTATTAGTGGTCTCAGACATTTGGACCCCACTGTATTTTTAGTGCTCTGATCCAGTTTTCTGTATCTTGCTTAGCTGCACAGCACTAATGGTAAGAGGACTTCAGCATATTTGAACAGAACATTTGAGCACATCTGCATATTTGTGCACCCTTTAATCTGTTCATCTGGTATATCTCTACACTGTATGTACAGCGCAAACTCATCTCGTCTCTGCCCAAATGGTACCATCTTAAAAAAGACGGCTCTTCAAGGGTTCTTTAGTAAAGAAAATGGTTCTACATAGAACCATGAACACTCAAAGAACCCTCGGCATGATTGCAGGGTTCTTCGCATGGTGAACTGATGTAGATGGTTCTATATAAAACCTTTCTGAAAATGGTTCTTTATAGCACTAGGGTTCGGCTATTGTGACTATGTCAAGCTTGTAACAATAGAAGAACCCTTTTAAGTGCTGCACAGAACCATTTTCAAAAAGGTTCTACATAGAAACATCTACACCACGTTCTCCATCAGTCTGAAGAACAGTTTCACCATGCAAAGAACCGATTAATCATGCAAAAGGTTCGCTGAGTGTTGACGGTGCTGAAATAGAGATGTGAACGGGATTAAGACTGAAGCAGTTTTTACTTTTTCTTAAATAAATAAATAAATAAATAAATATACATAAAGGTCACAGTGATTTAGGGAGGCTGTGTGATGTCGATGGCTCTCAACGGCTGCCGGTCTTGCACTTTGCCAAGTTGGTGAAAGCTGGAATGTATATTTGTTCCTGTTTTGTAAATTCATGTTGGCGCCTTATAGGCGTTCTTCAACCACTGAGGCAGTCTTCAACGATGGACTATTCATAGCTTAAATACATACTCCAGCATCAGTATTCATCCTCAGAGATGCAACACCCACTACAGCCACGGGCAAGTACACAGTGTGCTCATATACAGTATATAAATATATATGGATCAATCTACTGAATTAGTTCAAACTGCAGCACAGCAAAACTATTTTCTAAAGATTATGTTCTGATATATGTAAACTCAAGTCAGTAATAGAGACAGTAATAAGCTAAATATATACAAAATCATCATTTATAGCAGGAGTGTCAAACTAAAAGGGCTAAATTAAAAAATCTCAACAAATCCATGAGTCAGAGAACGCCTATGTTTTTAGTTCATTTTTAATCAACATTCTGCTATAAACAAAACTGACCACTGTTTATTCAAAAGACACCAAAATGTCAACAGCAAAATACAGGCACTTGTAATAGACTTTGAAATACACCTCCTTGTTTCTACACTCATTGTCCATTTTATCAGCTCCACTTACTATATAGGTGCACTTTGTAGTTCTACAGTTACAGACTGTAGTCCATCTGTTTCTCTGATACTTTGTTAGCCCCCTTTTACCCTGTTCTTCAGTGGTCAGGACCCCCATGGACCCTCACAGAGCAGGTACTATTTGGGTGGTGGTTCGTTTTTAAACATCTCAGTGGGGATTGTAGTGCAGCACATTGCAGAACAGGCTAATATTATTAGAAAATTCAAATAATTTTGTGGGCTGGACAGGATTGATGCGGGGCCTGATTTGGCCCGTAGGCCTTGTGTTTGACACATGGGATTTATGGGGTGCTTTCTATTGGGAGGGGTCTGTCCCAAACCCTAACCCCTAAACAGGACAATTTCACTTGCCAAGATGACATTTTTGCAATGTAAAGAAATTCACTGATGTATTGGCTAAAAACAGATCAAAATTTCCTTTCACCTTCATGCTGCATCATCAGAAGGATGTCTTTCTAAACTTTAAAACAGAAAATCCCACCGCAGAGCCTCCTGCGGCACCACTGGAGGATGAGGATAGGCATGTAAACAACAGATGCAGCGATGGTTATATTTTTTGGTTTGGCCTGAGTGCACCTTTAATAGAATTATATTTTCATGTTATTCTAACTTCTCAAAAAGAACTAAAATAGAAGATACATGTCTAAATGTATGTATGGGCCGTTTACTTCTGAGACTAAGACTAAACATTCCCTCCAAAGTTTCAAATGAATCTAAGATTCTCGAGACGTCCAAACACTACAGCACAAACAGCCTCCGTTACCCACCCAGCTCAAAAACCTACCGATTTCCCTCGGCTATGTTTGAATAATAAAACATGTTTTTAGACTTTTTCCTCTGCAAGCTGCACATTTTTTTCTATTTTGGATTATTTTAGCCTCCAAACACTAACAGCTAAAACTGAAAGCCCAAATTCAGCCTGAACAGTCAGAATACACCTCACTATAAACTATACAGTATAACAATTTTGCACATGGATACTCATAGAAGGATTTCTCTTTATAATTATGTTTTCCACATTTTAGAATTATAGTTGACATCAAATCTTTGAAATAGCATAGAAATATACAGGAAAAAGTGATAAAATCATATTTATGCAAATTCCTTTCTTTAACAGAATTATATTTTCATGTTATTTAACTTCTAACAAACAACTAAAATAAAAGATACATGTCTAAATGTATGTATGGGCCGTTTACTTCTGAGACTAAGACTAAACGTTCCCTCAAAAGTTTCAAATGAATCTGAGATTCTCGAGACGTCCAAACACTACAGCACAAACTGCTGTTCTGTTAAATGCCAGGAGTGAGAATGAAGCCGTGATCAACATTAAGACTAATGCTGTATTAAGACTAAACAATCTGTTTGGCCTCTGTGGACACAGAAAAGCGTCTCTGATTGAGCGGAGGGCATCTGTTCTCTCATTAGCAGCCGTTTTCAGAGTGAGGCGCATGAGCCGCAGCGCTGACAGAGCCATATTGACTTTAATTAATATTGAACACGCAGCAGGAGAGACTGGGCTCCACTGGCCTGATAGGAACATCAGCTCTGGGGTTTGGCACATAGTTTCTAACCCTGTTTATCAAACACAAATAAAGCAGCCACAATTAACACAAACTTTAGGAAGCACTACTTACACAGCGTTAGGAGTGTGTATTGGTACTCAAGTACTTATTTGGGTACTCACTGCACTTCATTACAGGGCGACAGAGAAGATAAACAGGCTAACATTTTAGTGAAACGCCAAATTTAGGTTTAAGCAGTAAAATGTGTCAGTTTTGTATGTATTTGTGAGTAAGCATGTACTGTATTACACTTTGCAAGTATGAGTGCCTTAACATGAGCGCTTTGCTGAGGACTAAGCTCCAGAGCCGGCCGCGCTAACAAGGCTAACAACACTCTTAAAAAGATGGTTCTTCAAGGGTTCTTTAGCAGAGGTCTTTAATTAAAATGCAGTAAGGTCCAGTCAAAGAAAATTTCCTCCAGTAAAGGTGCGGAACATCATAATGTCTAACTTGCATCATGATTCAGTGCCATATACTGTTTACTGAAGTAGCCTAGTAGGTATATCAGCATCTTATACAGTCAATAACTGAATATCAAATCAATTAAAGTACAGTTCAGTAACATTTCAACAATATTTACTGTCAGTTTTCTCTTTTTAGAGCACAGCATTGTAAAATACTCTGGATCACTTTCTTCTCTGACTGCTGTTTCCTGCCTCGTCCCTCCCCTGTGTGTGCGTCACTCACTCGAGTCTCAGTGCTCATCGTAATGCACAGATCTGATTGGCTGAGTAGCGTCACATGTGATATTCACAACGCATGCGATTGGTCTGTGAGTCTCTGGCCGCTAAAGCTACCGTAAAGGCTAGAAAAGCTACGCTGATTAAAATAGGACCACCCGTCCAAATTAAATAATTCTCCATAGTTTATCGGTTATGAGTCCAGGTCCGCATAGGACAGCGTCTGGGTCCGGACTCGGACTGCAGTCCACCTATTAGTGACCTCTGGTTCTTTAGTAAAGAAAACAGTTCTCAATAGAACCATGAACACTCAAAGAACCATTTGCATGTTTAAATGGTTCTTTGCATGGTGAAATGTTCCAAGGGTTTGATGGAGAATGTGTTGTATAGGGTTCTATATGGCACCAAAAAGGGTCCTGTTATTGTTATGAAGTTAAGCTTGTAACAGTAGAAGAACCCTTTCTGGTGCCAAATAGAACTTTAAAAAAGCTTTTATATAGAACACGTTCTCAATCAATCTACAGAACCTTTTCACCATACAAAGAAGAGCAATGTTCATAGTTCGATATAGAACCATTTTCATTATTAAAGAACCATTTTTTAACAGTGTAGCTGATGTTAGCCAGGTTCATAAACAGTGATATTGCTCTGATAAACTAACATGTTGGCACATCGTCCACTGAGGAGAAAAGAAGTCATATAGAAGACGACGAGTCCTCATTTGCATCTGACACAAGCTGAGTTACGTCTACTGTTAGCATTAGCATTGAGGCAGCCTCCGTTACCAACCCAGCTCAAAAACCTACCTTGGCTATTTTTTGAATAATAAAACATGTTTTTAGACTTTTTGTCTACTTTGGATTATTTTGTCCTCCAAACACTAACAGCTAAAACTGAAAGTCCAAATTCAGCCTAAACAGTCAGAATACACCTCACTACAAACTATACAGTATAAAAAGTTTGCACATGGCTTCTCATTGAAGGATTTCTCTTTATAATGATGTTTTCCACATTTTAGAATTATAGTAGACATCAAATCTTTGAAATAGCACAGAAATACACAGGAAAAAAGTGATAAAATCATATTTTTTAGACGTGTTTGGTGTCTGAACTTTCTACTTTAGTTTTAGCACTGTAGTTATGAGGCTAATGTAGCTAAGTAACGGAGGCTTACATTAGCATGGTGCTAACTGCATGCCTAAAACATTACACGCTTGTCTTAAAGCATGTGGAGCTGTTCAGAGTCTCTAATAGTCTTGATTATGTGGTTTCTGATTCTGTATGACTCACTGTTATCTATAAACATGGACTAAAGCGCGCCCCTGGTCAACTTCCATGCGCTGCTAGAAATAAAGGTTCTGTTCAGGTACATTTTTCGTCCATCAAGGTACAAACAGTGTAAATGTTCCCTCAAAGCTCCAACAGTGGTTTTAAGGTCTGATTGTGAACCTTAAATAAGTTTTTCCAGGTGAAAAGTTCGTATTTGTACCTTTTCATAACCGAATGTTTTAAACAGAACAGTAAAATAAAAGCCTGGAGACGAGACGGGGTGTGTGGAGTCAGTACAGCTTAGAACATATCATTTCAGTGGATTATGGTTCAGTTATGTTCCCTGACTAAAGGTACTGAGATGGACCCTTGAGGGTCCCACCCCAGTGACAAGAGAGGAACTGACCAAGTGACAGTTTAGTACCTTTATTTCTGAGAGTGTGTTTCGTTGATTATCTAATTGTAAGTAAGTTAACACATCCTCTACACACTTGTGCATATTTTAATGCACAATTACTGTTTATTTGCTGAATTTAAATACAAAATAAAGCATAAAATGTGTGCAAAACTCTAAAACCCAGAAAGTGTGTACAAAAATTTGCAAAAAACGCTGTATTTGAGTTTGTTCCCTGCAGAGGATGTGTTAACTTTACATTTAGAAAACCAACAAAACATGTCATTTGACTAGGGATGTTCAAACATTTCCATACGACTGTGAATACACACAAACAGCACGCGTAAAACCAAGTTTTTGGAGACGGTGGACTCATTTGTTGAGAACACAATAGGCTTAATGAATCACTATATCATATCTTTATTAATCAGCCTCCTTTGTTGACAGGCTCATAATGATGCATCAAACATAGGTGCACCTCTCCTCTGAAAGTAAATACACATTGTGCTGTATCAATCAGGCTATATTTGGATGAAGCTTTGTCTGAGGTGATGATTAGCAGATCACTGTGAGCGCTAGCAGGACTGTGCTCGGAAGCAGCGGTTGCATCACTGAATCCAGACAGGTCTATTTGGTATGCTGTAAGTGCCCTCCGTCTGCCTGATCAGACAGAGCGAGAGAAAGAGCGCCGTGTCTGAGAGACGCTGCGTCCATGACAGGCTTTCTAAGAGAGCAAATGAAGTTGTGACACGGGTGGGAGGGAGCTCTTCACAATAGGGGAAAGTAATCAACCTTGGCAGCGGGACTACATTAGCATTGAGATGAAGGAGTTTTTATCCACGCCTAAAACGATCAGCTGCTTTGGTCTGGACTTGCAATGCAACCGAAATCTCTCGCCGTCGGACAGGGTGTGTATACGTTTGCGGAAAAAGCCTTACTGTGTGCTCCGTGACGGGCAGTGGCTTCAGGTTAACTCGTCCACCTTCTCCCTCCATGCATCATGAAGCAGCAGCAGCCAACTAGAGGAACAGGGAAGAAGACTATGTATGAATACACAGCATTCAAATACATAAGGCATTATTTTCTTGCCACACCCCACATATTTGCTCATAATAAATTAAATACATGCACATTTCATGTAGTGTTTAAAAATATTTGTGCTAAATATATTCAAAATGGCCATTTGTAAACATACAGCAAGCACATATATGTAAATATATTGAAATATATGCACATATGTGGTTTAAATGCATGTTTAATGCCAACTGTTACATTTATATTTGCATATATGCAAAAAATACATCAATATATTGCAATATTGATGCATATTTTGAAAAATATTTGTAAATATATTTTCTTTGCATATGGAACAATAACATTAGTGCTCTTTAGATTTGGTATAGCTCACTAATAAACAATAAGATAACCAAATAAAGCTGCAACCATTTGTTTCTACATACATAAATAGAATATTATTACATAATACTATATTACCATTACATTTCTGATAATAATTATAATAAGTAACAATAACAGCACAAGGAATGTGAATCTGAAGCATCAACATTTGCACATTTGTTTCATCTTGGAAAGCAATAGTAATGACTGAGTAGCATAGACAGTACATAAGAAACAAATAGACTTAAAAAACCTAATAAATGCGTAAATATGTCTCCAAATTTACAAACACCAAGATATTCAAACTGAAAAACATTAACATGAGAGAAATAACAGAAGCCATATCGCCCCCTATACTTCCTGTAGTGTATTACAGTCTGTCAGAGTGACTGTGTGGATCATATGAACATTATAGAGGCTTTTTAAATGAAACAGTAGAAGCCATATCGCCCCCTACACTTCCTGTAGTGTATTACAGTCTGTCAGAATGACTGTGTGGATCATATGAACATTATAGAGCTTTTTAAGTGAAACAGTAGAAGTCATATCGCCCCCTACACTTCCTGTAGTGTATTACAGTCTGTCAGAGTGACTGTGTGGATCATATGAACATTATAGAGGCTTTTTAAATGAAACAGTAGAAGCCATATCGCCCCCTACACTTCCTGTAGTGTATTACAGTCTGTCAGAGTGACTGTGTGGATCATATGAACATTATAGAGGCTTTTTAAATGAAACAGTAGAAGCCATATCGCCCCCTACGCTTCCTGTAGTGTATTACAGTCTGTCAGAGTGACTGTGTGGTTCATATGAACATTATAGAGCCTTAGAAAACAAACTGTAGATGAATAAAGGCAGATTCAGCAGAAAACTTCTAACTACCTGCTAAGCACTACCTGCTTAGGCCTGACAACGAGATGGGTGGGTTAAGGAGGGGTTGATATACCAGTGTAGAAGATTTGAGGAGTAAAAATCCATTTAGCTCAGGAAGTGGAGTCTGACAAAACAAACTCTCACTCCAATGATGGATTCAAACAAGATGGTTCTGCAAAGTACATCAAAATATTATCTTTAAAATCGGTATTCTGTTATATGGGCCCATTAAAGAGGTGCCATCAGGCCTACCATCAACAGAACCAACCCATTTTGAAAGAGAAGCATGCGGAGCAGCACATTAAACCTTAGATGTGATTTAATCTTGAGATTAAAGATAAGAGTCACCTAGCATTAAGACGTATCAGTAATGGTAGTCATTTTGGAGGATGAATGGTGCAGCTTTGATGACATATCCCGAGGGTTATGACATGCATATTCCACTAATTCATATAATTTAGCACTGATTAGCTTTCAACGCTCAACTGTAATTTTCTTCTCCTCAAGTATATCTTCTCAAGTATATCCCAAACGCTCCGGGTGGAATGAGCGTCCCACCAGGCTGACGGAGCATTAACCGGCCTGTCTGGTTAACCACTGAATGTATAAGCCTTTATAGTACATTATATGTCCAAAAGAATCCAGACACATCTTCTAATGGGTGAATTCAGGTAGTAATCTCTATAAAAAAGTACTGACCAATAGAATGGGACACTCTGGAGCAGCCTGAACTCACATGAGCCTAAGGTCACCACGCCCAAAGCCAAGCATGGGCTAGAGGGGTATAAAGCCCCCCAGCATTGGGCTGTGGAGCAGTGGAACTGTGTTCTCTGGAGTGATGGAGCTCCATCCAATACCTTTGGGATGAGTTGGAGTGATCCAGAACTGACCATCCAACATCAGTAAACTCCAGTAAAAGCAGAAGTTCCTCCCTTTAGACCTCCACTTGAGTAAAAGTACAAAAGTATTCATCTTCAAATGTACTTAAGTATCAAAAGTAAAAGTACTAAAAGATTAATTATGACTCTGATGTCCTGTTATCATTACTGTAACAAGACTCTGCTTCATTAACTCATTTTAGGTGAAAATACTCCAGTGTCACTCTTGGTAAACCAGTCTTTAATAGAAGGTCATTAATTAGTGACGCTCATGTCTATTAAAATTATCATAATCACAAAACACTGAAGGCAAACAGTTTCCATCAGGTAGAACTGAGTGGCTCTGAAATCACTTTTTACAAACCAGCAAAGTTCCAGTTTAAGATTTATTTAACTTAGTTACAAGTTTAAGTTTAATAAAAACTTTAAACTCAGATTCACAAATGAGTTTCCTTTACTAAACTGCATCTGTAGGTCTCTGTTCATAAACATAAACTAGCCAAAACTAATTTACTATAAAATGAAATGTGTTTGTATAAATTCAGAATAAAGACACGTCAGTCTCAACTGCATATGTGTACATATTTCTATATTGTGGTCTGTTTACACAAAGTTAGGTTAGTTCATCATTTATGTTGAATAGACTCTCCCAAAATTTTACGCTGCTGCACTGATGTTGAACCGTGTGCTGCACTGGGTCGGTATGACCAACAGGTCAAAACAAGCTCAAAACAAAGTGGCCGCTGTGCCCTGATTGGTGTTCTTACTTCGTGCTTCTTTCGTTTTGACATGTTATGTTTTTGTACACACATAAACCAAAAGGAACGACAGATTTCTCATAATGTAGTGGAGTAAAAAGTGAGATATCTGACTTTGAAATGTGGAGTGAAAGTAAAAAGTCACCCAAAATGGAAAAACTTCAGTAAAGTACAGATACACGAAAAACTACTTAAGTACAGAAACTAATTACATTTACTTAGTTACTGTCCACCACTGCTAGAATCCAGCTACTCAGGAACTGTAGCAGCTAAAAAGCCTTTATATTTGGTGTTCTAGCCCAAAACAGGTATCAGATTTATCTAGTAGAGCTAAATCATGGTTAAAACTGCCAAAGCAAAAACTATTAGAGGCTATTAAATTACAAATGATTCATATTTGACTGGATTATTACAGTAACATACTGTGGTGAGTCACAGCCAAAGAGACAAAGAAACACATGATCACTGATGACCTACTTCCAGACTAAAACACAGGCCTGTTTTCAAAGCAGAATCATCAGGGAAACTGTAACTCAGGTGAAGCTGAGGCTTAATAAGCTTGAACACAGGTTGTCTATGTTTCTACACGTCTAGAACGAATAGTGAGCATTCATATGTTGCCGCTCGTCATCCGGAAGCCCAGAGCATCTCCTTTTATCTGCCTCTGTCTGAGTTCACACTGGAGGCTCTTATGTAATATGGAGATCGCAGGAAGCATCTGTACAATGCAGAGCGTTAGGAACGGCGGTTGTGACTTGATAAGGCAGATTAATGGATAAATATCACAGACCAAGTTCTTCTTAATGCAGGTGTGAGAGATAAAGCTTAACTGCATCGCTTACTGCAGATTAAACTCCCACTGTATCTCACTTTCCCCACACTACTCCCCTGCAACACCACTGTCTATTATGTATGATAAGAATAAGGCAGTTTAATACAGTACATATTCTTATAAAGCACTTGCTGGAGAAATTGGAACTGCTAATATATCTGTAGATGTTGGATAATGTTGGATAAAATGCAAAATGTACCATAGCATCTCAGAGACTTATAGAAATAACAAATATTCAGTTACTGTAACCACCAAATGTGGTTACGTTGCACCGGTCATACACCGGTCAGGCATAACATTCTGACCACCTCCTTGTTTCTACGCTCATTGTCCATTTTATCAGCTCCACTTACTATATAGGTGCACTTTGTAGTTCTACAGTTACAGACTGTGGTCCATCTGTTTCTCTGATACTTTGTTAGCCCCCTTTTACCCTGTTCTTCAGTGGTCAGGACCCCCATGGACCCTCACAGAGCAGGTACTATTTGGGTGGTGGGTCATTCTCAGCACTGCAGTAACACTGACGTGGCGGTGGTGTGTTAGTGTGTGTTGTGCTGGTACGAGTGGATCAAGGAGGTGGTCATAATGTTATGCCTGATGGGGGTATATCAGTTATGAAACTGTGCTTGTGTTCATTTGCATGGAAGTTCTCAGAAGATAAGCCGCTAAGTCTGCCATCCTCACTGGCGCAAACTGTTGAAGGACTGTCAGCAAATGAAGACTCTCTCAGTAAATCTGGTCCTAATAGTGCCATATTATTCTACTGTTAAATGTAAGTATACTTGATTTAACTGAACCCCAAAATATGTATTAAACACTATGTATTTATACTATGTCTAATATTAATAATGAAGCAAAGCAATGTGCACAATTGTTTTCCGATTTCTTCTTTTTCTTATTTTTCCGCTAATTCATCCAGGAGTTTTCGAGATACTGGCACAGTTCCAGCTCCAGAACGTTCAATCTATTGGGAACGATATGCTTGTATAAAGCTTTTTGATTGGACGTTTTGGAAAAATATCTAATTGAGATTTTTCTAACCGATATTGTGATTATGATTTTCATTTTGATTGTTTTCTATATATTGAGGTTTGGGTCTTTATCAGCTAAAAAGAGTGGCGTGTACTTCTTCTGGCTTGTTATTCTAAAAGCAGATCAACAGCTCCACGTTATTAGGTTAAATCCACTTGCAACATATGAACATTACTGATAACAGTAGAAAAAGATAAAATATAATGAAAATTGCAGCTCTTGCGATTTGAAAATTGGACTCTTTTAAATTGCGATTTTGATTTTTTTTTTCCCTTAGAAATAATGGGGTGCAAAAGTTTGTGAACCCAACTTGGTTGACACAAGTTCATTAGCAACACCCTATTAACCACCATAGCAACCATAGCAACCACCTAGCTACACCCTAGCAACCACCTGGAATACCATAGCAACCACCTAGCAACACCCTAGCAACTACCTGGGATACCACAGCAACCACGTATCAACACCTTTGCAACTAGCTAAAATACCATAGTAACCATTCAGCAACACCCTAGCAACCATCTAGCAACACCCTAGTAACCGCCTGTAATACCATAGCAACTACCTGGAATACCACAGCAACCACCTAGCAACACCCTAGCAACTACCTGGGATACCACAGCAACCACGTATCAACACCTTTGCAACTAGCTAAAATACCATAGTAAACATTCAGCAACACCCTAGCAACCACCTTGCAACTGCTTAAGCTGTGCATTTTCTTCAGGAAATGCACCTTTCTAGTTATAATAATTTGCAGGCAGTAGTTGTGGTTTGTGGTTAGCGTGTCACTCTTTACCTTTACTACAGCTTACTTTCTTTTCAAGAGACAAGAAATCTGCAGACACACCTCCAAAGTTCAGTCTTAGAAGCTGGTTGATCATTTTCTGAAGTAATCAAACTCATTCAGTGATGTTGAGGTCTGCATGCACAAAATATAGAGCGGACAATTTAAATACTGGCAGCTTTGATATTATATTTAGTTGCTGAGGCTTCAGTTTCAATACACAGTAGTGTGCAAAAGTCTGAATGAATTGAAACAAACAAATACATTTACAATAATATCTTGTTTTCAAAAAAGTAGTCTGAAAAAACAAGTTTCATTCCAAATTTCTCATGTGGATTTGTTCAATTCCATCAGCAGCACACTTGATTGAACATACAGAAGTATTGAGTGCGTTTATATCCACTCAGTAATCCGATCATAATCTGATTTCTGCAGTTTTCTGATTTTTCAAATGGTCATATAAACAGCACACTGATTTCTTAGATCGGAGTAAGGTCTAGAAATCCGATTAAAAAATCTGATAAAGAGAGCTGGATTTTAGCTCAGTAATCAGATTTCTCAGTGCATGTGAACTCTTACTCTGATTTCTTTCGGATTTCTCAGTCTGAGCATGTGCGAAAACAGACGGCGCCACCGGAAATAAGCGAGCAGCGTCGCCACGAGACGGAGCAAAACACTTTTGGAGCGACGCTGAAACCAAATACATGCTTGACAAAATGAAGGATTTAAATATTCTTCATTTTCTAGATGATGTATGTTCATATTTTCAGCTAAAGCAGCGCGATGTTTTAAAAAAAGGCTGCATCGTGAAGTTTGAGTTTCATGTTACGTTTACATCACGTCTTCTGTGAGTTTATTGGCTGGTTGTAAAGCTGAAATCCGATTACTGTCTGACTCATGCAGACCCAGAGTTTCCCCACTATCTGACTGCTCAAGTGCATGTAAACACATTGATCGGATTACTGACAAAGTCTGCTTTTCTGCAGTTATCGGATTATTAAGTGCATGTAAACACACTCCTTGATTAGATACACCAAGTGTCGGATGATAACCACAGTCAGTACTCGGCCTCCTTGAGGTGAAGTTTGGAAATGGTTAAACACACCAACGGAACATAAAACATATATTAACATAAAATATCTTAACATAAAATCACTACTTATTGTCCAGACTTGCACAGCACTGTATGTTTTCTTCTTTTTTCCTGAGGCTGAAAAATGAATAACTTGTACTTAATGGCTCTTTTGGCTGTAAATGCACTGCACACAATACAAATAGAGGCAAAAAGGTGAGCAAGAAGTCCCTTGAGAGCTGAGGTACTGCTCATACCTTTCACTCCATCTAAATATCCTTCCAGCCTGTACTGAAAGCGGCACTGGCTGGACGGAGGCTGATGGAGAAAGGTTTGTCTCTACTGCCCCCTTCAGGCTGCCAGCAGAAATACTGAAGTCAGGGAACAGTGACTGGATCTAAATCAAGTACCGCTCAAACACAAACCTGCTATGTTTTCACAAAAAAAAGAGACAAATAAAGAACAAAAAAATTAGGAATGACAAGAAAATGTGATCTGTCATAGATTAATAATGCGTAATTAATATAACGCATCTTTTTTTTTTCTTCATTAGGAGTTAACCTAATAAAATCCATCTAAAAAAATCTAAAAAAAAAAGTTTTTATTTTATTTTTAATTAATGTTGTGCTATAACCCAAACTGACCATTGTTTATTCAAAATACGCAAAAACTTCAACAGTAAAATACAGACACTTGTAGTAAACCCTAAATCTAGTCACCTAGAATTCTTTCTTTGCTGCAGGTTCATTAAGACCTGGGCTCAGTTTCTGAGCTGTTAAGTGTTTATGAAGGTTGAACTGCAGCTGAACTGCATTTTGGTGATATAACTGGTGTAGAATTGTGTAGAACTGAGGTGTAACTGCTGTCCCATCAACAGTTGTTGGGGTAGGAGAGTCGGAGTGCACATTACGTTGCAGTGCATTCTGGGGACTGTAGTTCAGCACATTGTGAAATGAGCTAATATCAATAGAATATTCAAATATGTTTGCAGGCCGGATAAGATTGTGTGGCGGGCCTGATTTGGCCCGCAGGCCTCGTGTTTGATTCATGGGTTATAGACGCTGAGCTTTCACGGGTGTCGTAACAGTCATAGTCTACATTTGCATGTGAACATTCTCAAATTTAAGGCATCAAAAGGACTCTTTACAGTGATGCCAGAGAAGAAGCACTTCTGGTTCCATTAAAGATCAGTTGAGTGCTTCTTAAACAAACCATTTCTGTAAAGGAGACGGAGGATCTCTTAGTGGAAAGTCTATTAGTGGGACGGACCCTCGTTTCCGCTCTGAGAGTGAACTGAACTGTGAACCCATTAGGGTGCATAATGAATCAGTTTGGAAGAAAATAATAGCAAACACTGCGTAGCTGTTTAAAGCGTCAGTCTCCTCAGCGTCCGGGCTGCATCAGGTGTCACCATGATGATAAATAAAGAAATAAATGAGAGGGGAACTGGAGGGGACTGGCGAAAGCCAATGACGGCTTCTTTTATGTGGGGCTTTGATTCTATTCCCTCTGAGCAAATTAGCCCCTACAAAGTGGATCCACAGCTGCTTCCCAAAGCCAGTCTGCTGCTTATGCCCACCGCACGGTCTGAGCCTTCATCCTCTCCGTCTCTGAACTATTACACAGAGGCTGCATCACCCACATGACTGATGAACTAAATCTCCAGCCTAACCATGATCAAATTCATTTACGATTCGCTGGGAAACAATTTGGTTCAGAATTCTGTGTATACATGCACTGAACATAGAAAAGTGACCAGAGTTGTGAAATCGAGTTACAACAGAATATTCGGGGCCTCTTTCGAGTGAATCTCCCTGTATTTTTTGTTAAATTATGTTCTTATAAAAAATAATAAACCTTTTTTATTTTGTTATTTCGTGTTTCTCCTCATATCAAGCGTGATTCTTCATATTACATCATTTTAAAGACTAAATTCTTGCATTCCTGGAAAATGAGTTTTGCCCCACCTCTAAAACTGGGTTTTTTTTTGATGATGTCACCATGCACCAGTGGGCAGGGCAAAATAGCATTATTCAATATCATCGCATTTCACCTCCCTTATTTACCCTGGAGAGAAAACACTCAGCCAGCTCTGAGACCCTCTCAGATACAAATATGTTTCATGTATATGTTACCATACGGAAGCAAACCAGTTTTCCTACTCACACTGGTGTTAAATTAATTGACACAACAAGCTAACACGGCCATGCTAACTCATACAGCGTCCTTTACGTATTTATTATTTATTTATGATTAAATAACATTATTATTACTCGTTGCTCATGCCCTGCATTTATCTTCTCTGTGTTCATGGCTTAAAGTGCACTGGAGCTTTAAGCTTCTTCAGTTTTAAACCGGACTGACGCGGCTCGGTGCTCTAGATTGTGTGATTACGTTACAAATTCAGGCTACAGTTTGTCCGGGGGGAGTTTAACGCTGAACAAAACGAAGAAAAGAAGACATTCGCCTTGTGTGAGGACACAAAATTCACATTTTATTCAAGGAAATAGCATGAGACCCCCTTTCAACTTCAGTTTTGTCTCTCTCACGGGGGGGTTCCTGTACTCTTACCAACCCAGACCTCCTCATTTCAAACCCGGTATGTGTTTGCTGTTGTTGAGTGGTGGTAGGTGAGCACTGCAGGCCAATTCACAAACTCCTGCACTCAACACACTGTCACTCGCCATCCCATCACGGCTCAGCGTGTGAACACGTGCTTCAGTATGTATTAATAGTGTTAAAAGAACAGGTTATTAACATTCCCTGCTTCTCTCTCACTCTCTGAAGGGACTGGTTTTAATGGGCTCACTCTTCCACTCCATTAGCCAAACACTGTCTTCAACAGTACTCTGTCTGTGTGCTCCCCCTCACAGCCCCGCTGCACACCCCCGCTGTCACTACACATTACGTCGCCACTTCCTCTGCAGTCGAGCCAGACTTGGTCAGATTAAATTTAAGCAGCGAGAGGACAGCTGATGCTGAATGGCTCGATCCGGACCTCTAACTGCGTTCATATTGCAAATCGGAGCTTATGAAACTATTAATGGCTATTATAAATCTTTATTACATTCACAACTGCCACCGTTAGCCTTACAGCCACCCCCTTTCCTCGAAGAGTGCAATCTGTCACCGCATATTCTTTTCCCCTTCACTCATTTCTTCTGCTCACTTGCCTCGTTTTTACACTCCTCTATTTCTCCACAGTTCACATAAATCAGATTTTACTGCCTGCCTGCCTGCCATTACGCTCCAGTTAGGCCTGACTGCTGTTACAGAGCTAAAGAACATAGAGAAGCAGTTTAATTACTAACTCTGTTCTTTTACATCCCATATTACACATATTGGTTTGGCCATCATTAGGGATGGGCACTGTGAAATTGTTATAATCGAATTAGAATTAGAAAAATGCAACTTGCTTCTCCTGTACTATATTAAATCCAGACCAGAAAGCCAGCTGTGGTAGCCTGTAGACGGCAGTAGAGGCCTTTAGACGGCAGCAGGAGCCTTTAGACTGCAGCAGCGGCCTTAAGACAGCTGTAGATGGCCTTTAGATGGCTTCAACGGCCTTTGGGCGGCAGCAGACAGCATTTGGACGGCAGCAGACTGCATTTGGACGGCTTCAGCATCCTTTGGACGGCTTCAGCAGCCCTTGGACGGCAGCCCATGGCCTTTAGATGGCTACAGAGAACTTTAGAAGGCAGCAGACAGCCTTTTGACTGCAGCAGCGGGCTTTATACCCCTCTTGCCCACGCTTGGCTTTGGGCATTATGCTCAGGTGTGGCTGCTCCAGTTTCTGGCACTCTTTTTCGTTCCTGTTTTCAATTACCTTCTCTTACGTTTTGGTTTTCAGGGTGTTGGTCACAAAATTAGTTTTTAGGTTTACTGCATTGTTACAATATGGCATTTGGGTTTAGGTCACAAATGTAAATTGTGAACATGAAATCATTAACCATCAGTTTTTTCTTCAGTACCATGAAGTATATGAAACATATTATTGGTTTGTATTGTTTTTCCGGGCCAGCTGGTGCACGATGGCATCATCAAACGTCACATGTGTTAGAAGCCAGGGATAAGTCATCACATTTTAAAGGAAGATTCTGGAAAAAGCAAGAACTGGTCTTTTAAGTGATATGATGAAACATATTTAATGTGACCATTGCTAAGGCTCTAGAACTCCAGAGAACCACAGTGAGAGCCTTTACCCACAAATGGAGAGAGGTTGGAACAGTGATGAACCTTCCCAGGAGTAGCCAGCCTACCAAAAATTCACTAAGAGAGTATCAACGACTCAGAAAGGAGGTCACAAAAGAGTCGAGGCAAACATCTAAAGAACTACAGGCCTCACTTGCCTCAGTTACGGTCAATGTACATGATTCCACAATAAGAAGGACGCTGGGCAAAAACAGCATCCATGGGAACTCAAACCACTGCTGACCAAAAAGAACTCAAAAACATCTAGATGATCGCCAAGACTTTTAGGATAATATTCTGCGGACTGATGAATCAAAGGTGGAACTTCTTGGAAGACATGGGTCCTGTTACATCTGGCGTAAAGCTGACACCGCATTCCACCATAAGAACATCATACCAACAGTGAAACATGGTGGTGGTAGTGTGATGATCCGAGGCTGCTTTGCTTCTGCAGGACCTGGACAACTCGTGATGGACTCCTGAAGGGGAATGTCCGCCTGTCAGTTTGTGACCTAAGCTCAAGTGCAGTTGGGTTCTGCAGCAGGACAATGATCCAAAGCACATAAGCAAGTCGACCTCTGAATGGCTCAAAAGAAACAAATGTAAGGTTCTGGAGTGGCCGAGTCAAACTCCAATTAAAATTAATTAAATTAGAATAAAATAGAATTAAATTGAGGTGCTGTGGTAAGACCATAAATGTAGCTGAATAAAACAATTCTGTAAGTGAGAGTGGGCCAGAATTCCTCCACAGCGATGTAAAAGACTGATTGCAAGTTACCAAAAAGTTGCAGTTGTTACTGTCAAGGATGGCACAACCGGTTATTAAGTTTAGGAGGGGTGATTACTTTTTCACATGGGTGACACAGGTTTCGAATAAATCTTTATGTTCAACAAATGGAATGATCATTTAAAAGCTGCATTTTGCGTTTACTCGCGTTGTCTTTATCTTATATTAGAATCAGCTGGATGATCTGAAACATTTAAATGCGACAAAATTAGCAGAAACAGAAGAAATCGGGTGATACTTTTTTGGCAAATCACACAGCTACCCCCTTCATAGACAAATTAGCAAGATTTTCTTAATGGGATACGGCGAATTATTGGTCATGAAAGGGCAGTTTGATTATGAGAGCAGCAGTTGACTGAAACAGGTCGTAAGAGCTAAAATAATTAAATGTGACAAATTGTGCAAAAATAGAAGAAATTGGGTAAAACTTTTTTGGCAAACACTTTTTTTACAGCACTGCATGTCTGTCAGTGTTATGTAAGGCCCCCTGTGTATTAAGAACTCTAAAGAAGAACACCCAGAATGCTTCAGTACAGCCCTGCTCAGAGGTATCAGCATGTTTGATAGTGATGGAGATGGAGGAGGATGTTTATTACTAGGTACCAGTAGGCTGGCGGTCATTAGTGATTATGCTCCATTAATCAGACTGAATATTCTTTTCTTGGCTGATAAGATCTTTCCTCAATCACAGAACAGAAGCGATGACGGGTCTGGAGTGGAGGTAAAGCTCGGAGGGGAAGCGAGGGTCTGTTCGTGTGGATACACACACACAGAGCAGCTGACTGTCCTTGTTAATCAGAGTGGAATGAGTGTACGAGTGAAAGACGTTCCTCATGTTGTTGATGGAGCAGCGTGACGTAAGAGTAAGTGATAGACATCATCTGTTCTCCACCATACTGCACCGAGTTACTAACCACCAAAACAACCCAAACATTCAGTCATCACAAATGGCTGCAACTGCATTACAGCGCCGCTCGACTGTTCGCTCAGGTCTGATCTTTCTGGCGGACGATCTGATTAAAATATATCCTGATCAGAGATGGTGCAATACCATTTTTTCCAAAACCAATATTGAAACTTTAAATATTGTCTGATACTGATCCAGTACTTCTTCTTTAAACAGAATTCTGAAGGCTTCAAATACTCGTTTGGATTTCTGAACAGGTTCCTGAATACTTGTTTTCAAAGTCACACTTCAACTACACTGTTCAAAATATATCCACAAGGCAGGGTTGGGAGGCATCAAAATACAAGTATTGAAGTATGTGTATTCAGTCCGAATTACATTTTTTTCAGGCAGTACTTACAATACAGTTACATTTTACTTCTTTAATTCTTTAAAAACACTGAAGTTCCTGAGTAGACTGATAAATCAATGTGATCAGTTATTAAACGCAGCGTTACTGAGCTCTGCTAAAGCCTGAGTAGACTGATAAATCAATGTGATCGGTTATTAATCTCAGTGTTACTGAGCTCTGCTAAAGCCTGAGTAGACTGATAAATCAATGTGATCGGTTATTAATCTCAGTGTTACTGAGCTCTGCTAAAGCCTGAGTAGACTGATAAATCAATGTGATCAGTTATTAATCTGTGTTACTGAGCTCTGCTAAAGCCTGAGTAGACTGATAAATCAATGTGATCAGTTATTAATCTCAGCGTTACTGAGCTCTGCTAGAGCCTGAGTAGACTGATAAATCAATGTGATCAGTTATTAATCTCAGCGTTACTGAGCTCTGCTAAAGCCTGAGTAGACTGATAAATCAATGTGATCAGTTATTAATCTCAGTGTTACTGAGCTCTGCTAAAGCCTGAGTAGACTGATAAATCAATGTGATCAGTTATTAATCTGTGTTACTGAGCTCTGCTAAAGCCTGAGTAGACTGATAAATCAATGTGATCAGTTATTAATCTGTGTTACTGAGCTCTGCTAAAGCCTGAGTAGACTGATAAATCAATGTGATCAGTTATTAATCTGTGTTACTGAGCTCTGCTAAAGCCTGAGTAGACTGATAAATCAATGTGATCAGTTATTAATCTGTGTTACTGAGCTCTGCTAAAGCCTGAGTAGACTGATAAATCAATGTGATCAGTTATTAATCTCAGCGTTACTGAGCTCTGCTAAAGCCTGAGTAGACTGATAAATCAATGTGATCGGTTATTAATCTGTGTTACTGAGCTCTGCTAAAGCCTGAGTAGACTGATAAATCAATGTGATCAGTTATTAAACGCAGCATTACTGAGCTCTGCTAAAGCCTGAGTAGACTGATAAATCAATGTGATCGGTTATTAATCTCAGTGTTACTGAGCTCTGCTAAAGCCTGAGTAGACTGATAAATCAATGTGATCAGTTATTAAACGCAGCGTTACTGAGCTCTGCTAAAGCCTGAGTAGACTGATAAATCAATGTGATCGGTTATTAATCTCAGTGTTACTGAGCTCTGCTAAAGCCTGAGTAGACTGATAAATCAATGTGATCAGTTATTAATCTGTGTTACTGAGCTCTGCTAAAGCCTGAGTAGACTGATAAATCAATGTGATCAGTTATTAATCTGTGTTACTGAGCTCTGCTAAAGCCTGAGTAGACTGATAAATCAATGTGATCAGTTATTAATCTGTGTTACTGAGCTCTGCTAAAGCCTGAGTAGACTGATAAATCAATGTGATCAGTTATTAATCTCAGTGTTACTGAGCTCTGCTAAAGCCTGAGTAGACTGATAAATCAATGTGATCAGTTATTAATCTCAGTGTTACTGAGCTCTGCTAAAGCCTGAGTAGACTGATAAATCAATGTGATCAGTTATTAATCTCAGCGTTACTGAGCTCTGCTAAAGCCTGAGTAGACTGATAAATCAATGTGATCAGTTATTAATCTCAGTGTTACTGAGCTCTGCTAAAGCCTGAGTAGACTGATAAATCAATGTGATCGGTTATTAATCTGTGTTACTGAGCTCTGCTAAAGCCTGAGTAGACTGATAAATCAATGTGATGATCAGTTATTAATCTCAGTG
>NW_023494791.1:0-160000 GCF_904425465.1 Colossoma macropomum
CTAATTAGTATCCTAACTTTGACCCTAACAGAAACCCAGAAATGTTACACGATTTTTCTACTGAACAGAACATTTATGTAATTTTTCTATCAGTGTTTGTGTAATACCTATGTTTGGCCACATGATGGCGCTCAAGGATAAGAGGGAAAAAAAACATAGTTTTTAATTACAGATCAATTACAAAATTATTCTGTCTATGAAGGAAATTTATAGAAATATTCTATTTCATTGTAGAAAAATTACAGAACTCCTATTTTCACATTGGAAAATTACAAAATTGCTCTAACTATACAGGAAATTTACAGAGGTTTTCTATGGCCGGAACAGGGTGACAGTTATATACTGAAGATCTGAAGTGCAGTGCAGCATAGTCACTGTTACCAGAATTCCAAATTATTTTCAAGTTCTACATGTCTATGTAGAAAATTTACAGAAATGTTCTATGTCTCAGTTAGGGTTAGGGTTAGGGTTATGTCTGAATTAGGGTTAGGATCTGAAGTGCACTGGCACATACTCACCATTACCCAAGTTTCAATTTATTTTCAAGTTCTACATGTCTATGTGGAAAATTTACAGAAATCTTCTGTCTACCAAAATCTCATAGTACTAATTAAGAATATAGCAATTTGTCACGTGACAAAAATTTGAATACTGGGACATATATATACTTTGGATGTTCTCACTCTTCTAGGTTGTAAGGAGTGAGCCCCTTTGTCCTTTCATTAAATAAAGATCAGGTAAACCTTACAATGTTCATTTAATAATACGAAGTTGTAGACAAAATGTAATTTTTCTGTAAATTTTTGCAGGTCACTTCTAGTGACAACAGTCCATTTATATTATTACATTATATTTCTGTCATTTTAATATGAAGGAATAGATTTTTTTTATAGTCTTTAATTAACTTTATTAAAGGTCTTCATTGTGTAGCCCTATTCATTCCTATCATGGACACAAACACAGAAATTGGAACCAGATGTCTACCTCTGCAGATCATGGAGCCAAGGAATGAAGCTGAACCTCACAGGTATTTGATTAAGTCATCCAAAATTTCTCAAACACTATTTGGCATTTTTAAACTGACCTGGATTTCGTTTTAGGTGCCGCTGCCCTGTTGATCCATTGACCATGACCATTGTAGGCTGTGTGATCATCACTGTGTTCCTTCTCGATGTGCTTGTGGTGCTACTACTTCAGAAAAATAAAATAATTTAAGAATTTCGACTATGTCTGAATATGTTTATTTAATATATAGAAAAGTTACAGAACTCTTCTATGTTCATATAGGAAAAATACAAAATTGTTCTATCTATGTAGAAAATTTACAGAAATGTTCTATGTCTCAATTAGAGTTAGGGTTATGTCTGAATTAGGGTAAGGATCTAAAGTGCATTGGTTCATACTCACCATTACCCAAGTTTCAATTTATTTTCAAGTTCTACATGTCTATGTAGAAAATTTACAGAAAGGTTCTATGTCTCAGTTAGGGTTAGGGTTAGGGTTATGTCTGAATTAGGGTTAGGATCTGAAGTGCACTGGCACATACTCACTGTTACCCAAGTTTCAATTTATTTTCAAGTTCTACATGTCTATGTAGAAAATTTACAGAAATCTTCTGTCTTCCAAAATGTCATAGTACTAATTAAGAATACAGCAGTTTGTCACGTGACAAAAATTTGAATACTGGGACATATATATAGTTTGGATGTTCTCACTCTTCTAGGTTGTAAGGAGTGAGCCCCTTTGTCCTGTCATTAAAAAAAGATCAGGTAAACCTTACAATATTCATTTAATAATACGAAGTTGTAGACAAAATGTTATTTTTCTGTACATTTTTGCAGGTCACTTCTAGTGACAACAGTCCCAATCATTATATTTCTGTCATTTTAATATGAAAATAGATTTATTTTGTAGTCTTTCCTTAACTTTATTAAAGGTCTTCATTGTGGAGCCCTATTCAATCCTATCATGGACAGAAACACAGAAATTGGAACCAGACGTTTACCTCTGCAGATCATGGAGCCAAGGAACGAAGCTGGACCTCACAGGTATTTGATTAAGTCAACCAAAATTTCTCAAACACTATTTGGCATTTTTAAACTGACCTGGAATTTTTTTTTAGGTGCCGCTGCCCTGTTGACCCATTGAGCATTGCCCTTGTAGGTTTTGTGATCATCACTGTATTCCTTCTCTACCTGCTTGTGGTGCTACTACTTCACCAAAATAAAATAATTTAAGAACTTCGACAATGTCTGAATATGTTTATTTAATGTATAAGGTACGGTTCAATATTTAGATCTAAAAATGTGTAAATTATGCATTTCTATAACATCCTAGAAAAATTGCTTAAGGAAAAAAAATCATAGAAAAATTACAGAATTTTTCTATGAAGTTATAGAAATGTTCAGTAATTCTTATATATTTAATTACTTAGGCTTATTTTTCTCTATGGACACAGAAAAATTATGTAAAATTTCTAAGTTTCTAGAAAACTTAGAAAATAACAAAATTGTTCTATCTATGTAGAAAATTTACAGAAATGTTCTATGTCTCAATTAGGGTTAGGGTTAGGGTTATGTCTGAATTAAGGTTAGGATCTGAAGTGCAGTGGGGCATACTCACTGTTACCCGAGCTTCAAATTATTTTAAAGTTCTACATGTCCATGTAGAAAATTTACAGAAAAGATCTGTCAACATAGAAAATTTACAAAATTGTTCTATCTATACAGAACATTTACAGAAAAATTCTATGTCTGAATTAAGGTTAGGGTTATATACTGAAGATCTGAAGTGGGGCATACTCACTGTTACCCAAGCTTCAAATTATTTTGAAGTGCTACATGTCTATGTGGAAAATTTACAGAAATGTTCTGATTCATAGGAAAGTTACAGAACTCTTCTATGTCTATATAGCAATTTTACAAAATTGTTCTATGACTCTAAAGAACATTCACAGAACTGTATTAAAAAATTTAAAGAAAAATAACAAATTTATAGCATGACTATAGAAAATGTATTTAAACTTATTACAACATTCAGTACGTGCAATAAGACTCAATCAATGTCAACATAGATATGGAAATATTTAATAATTATTGAAACATTACAGAATCAAACAATGTCTACCAATAAAGAAGCATTACGCACTTTTTATGCATAATATTAATCATATGCAAATGTAGTCACATGATGTGATAAATTTGCATATTGGGCCCTATATATAGAGAGAGATGTCATGCATTTGCTTATTCTTCACAACTTTTGTATCCATGTAAGTTTAACTAATTTTGAGTAGTATTAATATGAAATCATAGAACACGTCTGTAATTTTTCTGATTTTCTTGCAGGTTTTCAAAGACAGAGACACACACCTTTCTCACCATAAATATTCTGTAAGTTTATTATTACAACTACATCAATTTAATAAGAAATTCTAAAATATTTCTAAACATGTAACTTTATTGCAGGGTTTGCATCATTGTAGTGACAACAGCATGTCCTGTTAGGCTTTTTGACCATAAACATTCTGTAAGTTTAATAACATTTATGTAAATTTAATATAAAACAGAACATTTGTGTAATTTTGCTGTCTTTATTGCAGTCTATCATTGTTGATGGTGAAGACAGAAAACTTCATTCACTCATCTTACAACTTGTGTAAGTTAATAACATTTATGTAATTTTAATATGAAAATATGGAATGTTTTTGTAATTTTTCTATATTTTTATCATAGGTTATTGTTGATCAAAAGGATCACAGACTACAGAGATTCTGTAAGTTTATTGACATATTTACAACAATTTGACACAAAATCATACAACACTTTTGTTATTTTTATGTAACTATGTTTCAGTTAATTACCTAATATTTACATAAGTGTACTACAAATTAACTAACACAATTAGTAATTAATCTGTAATTTTATAAAAGGTTATTGGATCATGGATCTGTACAAAGACCCACGACAGAAGGCTCACAGTCCCTCCTCTGAAGCTGAGGTGTGTATATTTACTGCAATGTTCATTACTTTTAATATGTTTTTTTTCTACAGCATCACTTTTCTTTTGTAATCTAGAAAAAGGGGAAAGAACAGAATATTTCAGCATCTCAAGGCCAGACCGGGAAACCAGAGGTCAAAGACAAAGACGGAAAAGAACAAAAAGGAAAAGGTGTAGAGAAGACTACTCAAGAAATTAAAAATGATTGCTGAAAATAATGTTGAAACTGTTAACTGTAAATCATGTTGAAACTTAAAAATGTTCTTTTGTTATCCCAATAAAAGTGATTTTTTTTGTTTTTCTCTGAAAAGAAATAGTAACAGATGAGCATGAGGGCAGTCTGTGAGGCTGTGTAGCCCTCAATTTGCAATACTGAAACGGTAATAAAAGGTATTGTTCATTAAAATGTTTTGAACTCCAATTAAAACTGACTGGTGTCTTTTTTTAAAAGAAATTACAAAATTGTTCTATCTATAAAGAACATTTACAGAAATGTTCTATGTCTGAATTAAGGTTAGGGTTATATACACTGAAGATCAGAAGTGCAGTGGGGCATACTCACTGTTACCCAAGTTTCAAATTATTTTAAAGTTCTACATGTCTATGTAGAAAATTTACAGAAATGTTCTATGTTGATATAGAAAAGTTACAGAACTTTTCTATGCTCATATAGGAAAATTACAAAATTGGTCTACTGAGGTAGAAAATTTACAGAAATGTTCTATGTCTGAATTAAGGATAGGGTTATATACTGAAGATCTGAAGTGCAGTGTGGCATACTCACTGTTACCCGAGCTTCACCTTCTTTCGAAGTTCTACATGCCCATGTAGAAAATTTACAGAAATGTTCTATGTCGATATAGAAAAGTTACAAAACTTTTCTATGTTCATATAGGAAAATTACAAAATTGTTCTATCTATGTAGAAGATTTACAGAAATATTCTATGTCAATATAGAAAAGTTACAGAACTTTTCTATGCTCATATAGGAAAATTACAAAATTGTTCTATCAAGGTAGAAAATTTACAGAAATTTTCTATGTCTGAATTAAGGATAGGGTTATATACTGAAGATCTGAAGTGCAGTGGGGCATACTCACTGTTAGCCGAGCTTCACATTGTTTCAAAGTTCTACATGCCCATGTAGAAATTTTACAGAAATGTTCTATGTCGATATAGAAAAGTTACAAAACTTTTCTATGCTCATATAGGAAAATTACAAAATTGTCCTATCAAGGTAGAAAATTTACAGAAATGTTCTATGTCTGAATTATGGATAGGGTTATATACTGAAGATCTGAAGTGCAGTGGGGCATACTCACTGTTACCCAAGCTTCAAATTGTTTCGAAGTTCTACATACCCATGTAGAAAATTTACAGAAATGTTCTGTCAATATAGAAAAGTTACAGAACTCTTCTATGCTCATATAGGAAAATTACAAAATTGTTCTATCTATGTAGAAAATTTACAGAAATGTTCTACGTCAATATAGAAAAGTTACAGAACTTTTCTATGCTCATATAGGAAAATTACAAAATTGTCCTATCAAGGTAGAAAATTTACAGAAATGTTCTATGTCTGAATTAAGGATGGGGTTATATACTGAAGATCTGAAGTGCAGTGGGGCATACTCACTGTTACCCGAGCTTCATTATTTCAAAGTTCTACATGCCCATGTAGAAAATTTACAGAAATGTTCTATGTCGATATAGAAAAGTTACAAAACCTTTCTATGTTCATATAGGAAAATTACAAAATTGTTCTATCTGTGTAGAAGATTTACAGAAATGTTCTATGTCGATATAGAAAAGTTACAGAACTTTTCTATGCTCATATAGGAAAATTACAAAATTGATCTATCAAGGTAGAAAATTTACAGAAATGTTCTATGTCGATATAGAAAAGTTACAGAACTTTTCTATGCTCATATAGGAAAATTACAAAATTGTTCTATCTATGTAGAAAATTTACAGAAATATTCTATGTCGATATAGAAAAGTTACAGAACTTTTCTATGCTCATATAGGAAAATTACAAAATTGTCCTATCAAGGTAGAAAATTTACAGAAATATTCTATGTCTGAATTAAGGATAGGGTTATATACTGAAGATCTGAAGTGCAGTGGGGCATATTCACTGTAACCCGAGCTTCATTATTTCAAAGTTCTACATGCCCACGTAGAAAATTTACAGAAATGTTCTATGTTGATATAGAAAAGTTACAAAACCTTTCTATGTTCATATAGGAAAATTACAAAATTGTTCTATCTATGTAGAAGATTTACAGAAATGTTCTATGTCAATATAGAAAAGTTACAGAACTTTTCTATGCTCATAGGAAAATTACAAAATTGATCTATCAAGGTAGAAAATTTACAGAAATGTTCTATGTCTGAATTAAGGATAGGGTTATATACTGAAGATCTGAAGTGCAGTGTGGCATACTCACTGTTACCCGAGCTTCACATTGTTTCGAAGTTCTACATGCCCACGTAGAAAATTTACAGAAATGTTCTATGTCGATATAGAAAAGTTACAGAACTTTTCTATGCTCATATAGGAAAATTACAAAATTGTCCTATCAAGGTAGAAAATTTACAGAAATGTTCTATGTCTGAATTAAGGATAGGGTTATATACTGAAGATCTGAAGTGCAGTGGGGCATACTCACTGTTACCGAAGCTTCACATTGTTTCGAAGTACTACATGCCCATGTAGAAAATTTACAGAAATGTTCTATGTTGATATAGAAAAGTTACAGAACTCTTCTATGTTCATATAGGAAAATTACAAAATTGTTCTACCTATGTAGAAAATTTACAGAAATGTTCAATGTTCATATAGGAAAATTACAAAATTGTTCTATCTACGCAGAACATTAGCAGAAATATTCTATGTCTGGATTAAGGTTAGAGTTATATACTGCAAATCTGTCCATGGAGAAGGCTGAGCCTAAATAAGTAGTTCCAGAAGGATTACCGAAAATTTCTATAACATTATAGAAAATTTGTGTAATTTTAACTCAAAAATTTTGCAAGTTTTTATGGTCTCCCAGTGGCTTCACTCTCCAGAGGTCTCCCAGTGGCCTGGTTCTCTGTAGCGGCGGGATTAAGGGGTTTAGTGCGGGGGGGGGTGCTTAAGTGTGGGCCAGAAGGGTTCGGATGGTGCGCAAGGTTCCTGGAGACCCTTAGCCCCAGATAGGTCAGAGTGGGGAATCCGACCACGCCCGGGGAAGGGAGTTAAGGGAGGTTGGTAGGGGAAAAAGGGAGCCTTGGAGGTATGTGGGTCTCTATGGACATAGAAAAATTATGTTAATTTTCTAGTTTCTAGGAATTTTACAGAAATGTTCTATGTCCACATAGAAAATTTACAAAATGTTTCAATGTTGATATATATGAAAATCACAAAATTGTTCTATCTATGCAGAACATTAGCAGAAATGTTCTATGTCTGGATTAAGGTTAGAGTTATATACTGCAAATCTGTCCATGGAGAAGGCTGAGCCTAAATAAGTAGTTCCAGAAGGATTACCAAACATTTCTATAACATTATAGAAAATTTGTGTAATTTTAACTCGAAAATTTTCTAAGTTTTTATGGTCTCCCAGTGGCTTCACTCTCCAGAGGTCTCCCAGTGGCCTGGTTCTCTGTAGCAGCGGGATTAAGGGGTTTAGTGCGGGGGGGGGTGCTTAAGTGTGGGCCAGAAGGGTTCGGATGGTGCGCAAGGTTCCTGGAGACCCTTAGCCCCGGATAGGTCAGAGTGGGGAATCCGACCACGCCCGGGGAAGGGAGTTAAGGGAGGTTGGTAGGGGAAAAAGGGAGCCTTGGAGGTATGTGGGTCTCTATGGACATAGAAAAATTATGTTAATTTTCTAGTTTCTAGGAATTTTACAGAAATGTTCTATGTCTGAATTCAGGTTAGGGTAGATCTGAAGTTCAGTGGACCATACTCACTGTTACCCAAATTATTTTCAAGTTCTACATGTCTATGCGGAAAATGTACAGAAAAGTTCTGTCGGCATGGAAAATGTACAAAATTGTTCTACTATACAGAACATTCACAGAAATGTTCTATGTCTGAATTCAGGTTAGGGTAGATCTGAAGTTCAGTGGACCATACTCACTGTCACCCAAATTATTTTCAATTTCTACATGTCTATGCAGAAAACGTACAGAATAGTTCTGTCGGCATGGAAAATTTACAAAATTGTTCTACTATACAGAATATTCACAGAAATGTTCTATGTCTGAATTAAGGTTAGGGTTGATCTGAAGTTCAATGGACCATACTCACTGTCACCCAAATTATTTTCAAGTTCTACATGTCTATGTGGAAAATGTACAGAATAGTTCTGTCGGCATGGAAAATTTACAAAATTGTTCTACTATACAGAACATTTACAGAAATTCTACTTTACAGAAAGTTCTTTACTACTTTACAGAAAATTTTACTTTACAGAAAGTTCTTTACAGAGTTCTACTTTACAGAACGTTTACAGAAATGTTCTATGTCTGAATTAAGGTTAGGGTTGATCTGAAGTGCAATGGACCATACTCACTGTTAGCCAAATTATGTTCAAGTTCTACATGTCTATGCGGAAAATGTACAGAATAGTTCTGTCGGCATGGAAAATTTACAAAATAGTTCTACTATACAGAACATTTACAGAAATGTTCTATGTCTGAATTCAGGGTAGGGTTATATACTGTAGATCTGAAGTTCAGTGGACCATACTCACTGTCACCCAAATTATTTTCAAGTTCTACATGTCTATGTGGAAAATGTACAGAAAAGTTCTGTCGGCATGGAAAATTTACAATATTGTTCTACTATACAGAACATTCACAGAAATGTTCTATGTCTGAATTCAGGTTAGGGTAGATCTGAAGTTCAGTGGACCATACTCACTGTCACCCAAATTATTTTCAAGTTCTACATGTTTATGTGGAAAATTTACAGAAAAGTTCTGTCGGCATGGAAAATTTACAAAATTGTTCTACTATACAGAATATTCACAGAAATGTTCTATGTCTGAATTCAGGTTAGGGTTATATACTGTAGATCTGAAGTTCAGTGGACCATACTCACTGTTACCCAAATTATTTTCAAGTTCTACATGTCTATGTGGAAAATGTACAGAATAGTTCTGTCGGCATGGAAAATTTACAAAATTGTTCTACTATACAGAACATTCACAGAAATGTTCTATGTCTGAATTAAGGTTAGGGTTATATACTGTAGATCTGAAGTGTGGCATACATCACTGTTACCCGAGTTTCAAATTAATTTAAAGTTCTACATGTCCATGTAGAATATTTACAGAAATGTGCTATGTCTCAGTTAGGGTTAGGGTTAGGGTTATGTCTGAATTAGGGATAGGATCTGAAGTGCAGTGGAACATACTCACTGTTACCCAAGTTTCAAATTATTTTAAAGTTCTACATGTCTATGTGGAAAATTTACAGAAAAGATCTTTTGACATAGGAAAATGACAAAATTGTTCTACTATACAGAAAATTTACAGAAATGTTCTATGTCTGAATTCAGGTTAGGGTAATAAACACGTTTTTAAGTAAAATTCTGCAAATTTACTACTTTTTTATCAATTATGTGTAAAATGTGGAACTAGGACACTAGGACAGCACGCAGGGAAGGTGGTCTGGGGCAAACAGACCTTAAATGAGTGCCCAGTCTTCTATCAGCACACACACCACAGAACACAGCAGTTTAGAATTTAAAATAAAGAAACCTTTGTGAAGGAAAAGGCTAAAATAGCATTCTCAAAAATACAAAGGCATAAAAACCAACCCCCCCAAAATATTAGCTTTTATATTATATAAGACATAAAAATACCTTAAAAATAAATTATTGAATTGAACATGGGACACAAGCCTGGGCTTGATCAACCTATGGCTGGCCGCCTCGGATGAGGGTGTATAGCGTTTAAAGGCCGAAACACCCGATGACTCTGAGATACACTACTGATGATGTGTCCTAAAATTGATTAACCTACTATATCACACCTGTTCATTCTCTGACTTGCTGTTGTGGGGAGGAGAGCGAATAGGTGAAAAACATAGGCCAAGCCAGGCCTTGAGGGTGCCCTGCTCAGTCTAGCGGTGCACTCCTCTCTTCACCTGTTTGTTCTTTGCCTTGCAGTGCGGTTGGAAAAATTAAATATAACTACATCTGCTAGGAACAATTTTCAAATAAACAAATAAATAAAAGGAGATTCACTCCCAGACAGAGGGACTGGAAGGCCCGATGGCATTGCTTAACAAGCGGTGGCCCGTGCATTACCCTTGATCTTCCTATCCAACCACAACTGTCTGATGACCGTTGATGGGGGAAGTCATTGTATGTTCCCCTAACCTAACCCTGACCCTAACCCTAACCCTGACCCTAACCCTGACCCTGACCCTAACCCTGACCCTAACCCTGACCCTAACCCTAACCCTAACCCTAATACTTAACCTTAACCCTAACCTTAGCCCTAAACCTAACCTTAGCCCCAAATTTAACCCTAAACCCTAAAACCTAACCCTAACCTTAACCCTAAACCTAACCTTAACCCTAATCTTAGCCCTAAATCTAACCCTAAACCCTAATACCTAACCCTAACTTTAGCCCTAAACCTAACCTTAGCCCTAAACCTAACCTTAAACCCTAAACTTAACCCTTAACCTAGAAAACACCCTAAACCCTAATACCTAACCCTAACTTTAGCCCTAAACCTAACCTTAGCCCTAAACCTAACCTTAAACCCTAAATCTAACCTTAACCTAGAAAACACCCTTACCCTAACTCTAACCTTTATCCTTACCCAAACATTAACACTAAACCTAACCCAATGACTCAGGGGTACACTATCCATGATGGGTCCTACAATTCATTAATCTACTCTACCGCACCTGTTTGTTCTCTGACTTGCTGTTGTGGGAAGGAGAATGAATAGGTGAAAAACAGGCCAAGCCAGGCCTTGAGGGTGCCCTGCTCAGTCTAGTGGTGCATCCCTCTCTTCGCCTCTTTGTTCTTCGCCTCGCGATGCAGTTGGAAGAATCAAATGTAAATACAACCCTAATTCAACTATATCTACTATGAAAGATTCTCTAATAAATAAATAAATAAGAGGAGATTCACTCCCAGACAGAGGGACTGGAAGGCCCGATGGCATTGCTTAACAAGCAGCAGCATGTGCATTTCCCTTGATCTTCCAAATCTCCCTATCATGTCCCAGAGGACATTCTTTATGAATGATTGGAAAACAAAGGGGGAGTTAGAGAGTCTGAAAGGCATGACCGAGTACTCATAATGCCCCCTGGTGGTGATGAATGCCGTTTTCCTCTTGTCACCTTCCTTAATGCAAATTAAGTTGTATTTTATTACTATAATAGAACATCAGTGAAATTGCAGCAAAAATAGTCATTTAAAAACCATTAACTGTCTGTTTTATTAAAGGGTAACTACTGTAAAGTGCTTTAAAAAGCACTGAATTATCATTTTTATTAGTTTGAAACTATCCTGTATTAAAAATAATATGCATAGTACATGTTCAGACATCCATAAATGGTTCAATTAATTACAAAGCAAATTAAAAAATAAAGGAATACATAGGAGAATAAACATTAATTGCTCAAGCACTCTCTCTCTCTCTCTCTCTCTCTCTCTCTCTTTCCATAATTACACTCTTAAAACAGATAAAACAACAGTTAAAGTTAAAAAACAACACATTCTGTCTCTAACAGGACACATAAGTTTGTGTACACCGACACATTTTGCATTACTTTTTACACAGAATATGTTACATCAGAAAACAACATGACACAAAAAGTGTTAAAATAGTAACACAAGTGTGTGTGTGTGTGTGTGTGTGTGTGTGTGTGTGTAGGTTATTTAATGTTATTTAAATGGCAATTATGTTAGTAAAAGATCACACTGAGCCCAAAAAGTATTTAGTTGTATGAAAAGAACAGCATTTTTTGACATCTTTTTGATCTGTGTAATTTGCACTTTTTACACTTGGGAGGCTTAAACACTTCCAGGTGACTCGACAGAGGCTCTCGGATGACATACGAGAGATAGGCTTTGAAAAGGGCTAATTAGATCCTTTGGTTAATCCAGTGAGCAGAAAGCGGCTGGACAAATGGGCCATTATCTGTGTTTTGGGAACAGAGAGAAAGAGAGAGAGAGAGAGAGAGAGAGAGGTAGAGAGAGAGAGAGAGAGAGAGACCCTGCATCTATGAATCCCCAGGCTAACCTTAAACATGCATGATTCTGAAATGATGAACCACTCAGTATATGCTAATCTTAACAAATCGATAGATATGTGACATGTACACATAACCAAAGGACATATAAATAACATAATTAATAGATAAATATAAGTGTGAAAAATAGATAAAACAATGAATTATAAAGACAGACAGAACACGGTTCTCTACCCCCAGAAATACAAAAATACAGTTATAAATTATTCTGGGCTGGTGTGAAGGTGACAGCAGCCTGATTAACCTTTAAAAACCATTCAAATAAATTCAGCATTTGAGTTTAATCAGCTGTTATTAAACACTATTAAACAGATCAAATTGCTGATTTTAAGGAATTTAGTAAAGAGTGTTCCAAAAATTTAAATGAGCACCCAGCAATTAGTGGGAAACATCCCATAATGTCTTTTAGGAGTGCAACCTCTCCACCAGCCCTCATCCAGCTTCTGTACTTCAGTGATGACGTCACTGGGGTCAATGGTGATCTCTGTCTCATCAGCTGAAGACAAAACCCTGATCTGCACATTTTAGTGTTCACTCTGTTCCCAGCACACCTGACCAACTAATCTGCTAATTAACGAGCCCTTCCTGAGGTGGAGCGGTGTGTTTTGGCAGGGAATCACTGACAAGGGTCTTCAGGACCACTGCATTAAAGGATTTTAAATTATTGTCAGTTGAATGTAGATGAATTTAATCGTACCGTGCCTCACACAGAAGCCCAGACCTTCAGACACTGAGAAAACTCCTCTGTCTAATAAACAACCTGTTCAACCTTCAGCCCATTTAGCCTGATCACTTTGGGAACATCAGCACAGCTAATCAATGTGAACATAATTTCCATATAATCAAAACATGTTATCAACAGAAAATATGTTTATTGATAAATTTATGTATAAATTTGGTCAGTATTCTGAGGCAGGATGGCATGCAGTCATATCTGAATGAATTTTGTATAAAACGCTGCTGCTTTTTAAATGTAGTGCAGATCCTTCAGTGCCTACATTTCCCATATTCCTGTGTGTCAGCGCTGATGCAGTTAGATGAGAAAATATTAAATTAAACTAGTCTTAGCTGAACACCTACTTTATGCTTTTACTATTTTATTTTTATTTTAACTCACTAAATTCCCAAGACCCTTTATTACACACTTCTATAACCTAAGAATAGCCCGGCCAGTTTGCACTGAAGTCCCTGTATCTACTATATAACAAGCCTTGGTACGTAAGCCTGAGATTTTAAGGGGTTAAATACTGCAGGGAGCTCTTTATTTCATCTGTTTATTACATCCTCTCACAGCAGCCTCATTTCAGTTCAACTGTCCAATTAAATTTAAGAGAAGAACTGAAATATTGTGATATAATGATGCGAATTTGTTTGATTTTGTACTTCACGAGTATGTCAGGCTGATAAAAGCCCTTCTGAGAAATCTGGAGTGAGTTTAGAATATTTATTTCTGTATTTTAAATTGTAAGAGCTTAAACACAGAACACACTGACTAACAGAACAGCTCATAAATGTTTATTGATCAGCTGCTGCTCCTTCTGTCTGTTTGGACTCTCCAGCCTCTAATTCCAATTTTCTGTTCCACCTTAAACGGTGCAGCAGTTACATTCTGGCGCCTCAGAATGAGACTGCTTCAGCCTGATGACTTTTTTCTATTCATCTTTATTTATTCACCAAATGTGTTTGATCATAATTTTTCACATTTCTTCTGTATTGGAAAAAGATTTATCCACAATCAAGTCAGCTTTATGTGAATGTTATTAAAGTTTTATGCAGTATTTATCATTTTGTTATATCTGTTTTATAAATATGCATAAAAATGTATGGCTACTGCATCTGTTTTCATAAAGAGCAAAAATCTGAAGAAATCTGCAGTTGTCTGATTTGAAGCCTGGCTAATGTAACATTTGGCTAATGTACAGTCAGTTTATGTGGATTCTGTATAGATGGATTCTATATACGTGGATTTTCTATATGTGGATTTTTTATTTGTGGGTTGTCTATATGTGGATTTTCTATATCTGCATTTTTTATTTGTGGATTGTCTATACGTCTTTTTGGAACAGTTTGCTCCGGTATTCTTTTATCCCGTTTCCCAGTGTGGGTGCTGGAAGCCTGAGGGGAATTTTGCTGGGTGAAATCCTGGTTCTCCCGACATCCTGCAGAAACAGAAATGAGCACTGATGTTAACTGTCTTCAATAATCTGTAATATTTCCTGCTCTGTATACTATTGTAGTGCTGTTTTGGGGTGGGCAATATTACAGTGTTTATCGTTATCATGATAAAGTACATAGCAGTATGACACAGCGTGCTTTTCTGAGAACATTGTGATTAACCTCATTGTGCTCATTGTGGAACATTGTGGTTATTGTGGTCATTGTGGAACTTACTACCTGCATGTTTGATTAAAATTGAACTATCCATCCATCCATCCATCCATTCATCATCTAAACCGCTTATCCTTCTGGGTTGCGGTGGGGTGCTGGAGCCTATCCCAGCTGTCATTGGGCGGAAGGCAGGATACACCCTGGACAGGTCACCAGTCCATCGCAGGGCTAAAATTGAACTAATTAAACAATTTTAAAAATTTAACTAAACTTAGCATAATTAGTCCTGTTAAGATGGTTTTATTGGATTCATAATTTTGAAAGTTTTTTTAAATTTGTACAATATTTTGTCTGTTCCAATTTAGCAGACATCAAAAAACGAATCGTAACCCATCATATATTGTAAAAAACCTTATAAAAAAGAATTGATATTAAATTTTGCCATATCACTTAACTGTTGTTTATAATGACCTATGATATCTGTGTAGTATCCTGTAGTAAAGTGTAGTGAAAGAACAGTTCTAGTTTTCTGCTGAAGGTGAAAAACATCCATTAAGGTTTTCATCATTACCACACATTTTTCATCAAGAAGTTAAAGCTACTACAGTAGGTCTTTAAGGCCAATGTGGAGCATAAGTGTGTCTAGCCCCTTTTTAGGGGTGCTTAAGTTCTTGTAGCTATAAAATGTTTTTATCTAGCAAGCTAATGTTGCAGGTTGTCAATTAATGACTGTCCACTGTTTGAATTCAAGTGAGAGAAGTGAGCTGTTGTGTCGTTAGTAGGCCTGTGTGTTGATATTAAAGCCAAAGTGCTAGACTAGTACTGTCTGGAAAAATGGCAGGGGGGGTGATCTCAGCATTCCCAAAGCTCTGATCCTAGAATCGCTCCTGATATGGAGTCTAATCACAGAGACAAGTCCTGATCTTACTTCTCTTGTTTTCTGGTGACCATTTTTGCAATGTTATTGGTTGAATTATGCATATCAGAGCCATTAATCAACATCACTGGGAGGAGCCTTTGTTAACTTAAATATATTTGTTACCAAATGCAACAAAGCTTTCACACAGCTGAATTAAATGAGTGAGTTTCACAGTTAACTGCAACTGTTGTTGCTAAAACAGTGAGTTATTGTTTTGTCTGTTGCTGAGTGGGGTCTGTGCTGGTGGGTGACCACATTCACACAAATGTTAAAGCTTCAGTTTTCAGCAAAGTGGTCAATATCATCTAATCACAAACAGTTTTTTTTTAATTGTCTATTAAAAAGTATAATTGAATTGGAATTTTAAGTCAAAACATTTATTAGAATATTGCACAATAATGCGTTTACATTAACCTAAACATGACCATATGAACAATGAACAAGTGTGAAGATAAAATCACCAAATACTTTTATTTCACAAATAAGAGCACTAGAATGTAAACTAGGTATGAGGTGTGATACCCGCCCTCAACACCAGAGGTCAGCCTCACCTGGATATTGATCTGTTTCCTACTGACTCCTTGATCTCTTTCACCTGCAGCTCATTTACTTCCCTTTATAACGACCCACACAAACCCCTGCTCTCTGTGAAATATTGCCAGTTTGTCTGTGTACTGAGCCGCATATATGTCTACTATATAACTGCTGGATTAATGGAATAATTGGACTTTCTTCTGAACTCTTGGACACTCTTTGGTACTTCTGCTGTTTTTGTAAGTTATAGTGTATTATTTCAGTAAACAAGAAATAAAAGGAGTCAAACACCTGTCGAGAGCCTTCATTACACCAGGAAGGTATGTTTCACTGTTTTCTACAACAATTACTTTTTAGAGAGCTCGCTAAGATGACATTAGCTGACAAATGCAAAGCTATTAGCACATGTTCTGAGTGTTTTTGCTCATTTTCATGACAGGAAAATAAAAGCTTTGTTTGATTCTACACTTGATTCTTTGTAAATGTAGTCCTTTGTGTTTATGAGTACAGAACAGCGCAGTATATTTCATTTTATTTTAGGTAATATGATAAACTAGCAGGCAAGATATTTGATTAACCAAATTAGACAATTTAGAGTGACTTAAAGATAACAAAATGGTTAATCGTGGTTATAATAACAGTTTTAGCTGTTGCTCAAGCAGATGGAAAACAGACTAGACATAGAACTGTAAGCTTTGTTGGTTCTGTTTAGGTCAGTTGGGTTTAGAATATGTAGTGAAAATATTCTCAAGAGACTCCAAGAGCTTCTGTTCCTGTTAAAGTTTTCAGTGTGGAAGTTGTAATTACCTCTGGCTCTTTTAGAGACGTCATCCTCCGAGTGAGCGTTCCCCTGACAATTGCCCATTGCCAGGACGTGATTGTACAGATTCGCTTTCAGATGAATTCAAATCCTCAACTGTCCACAAAGACACACAAAAAGACAGATATTAACACACTGAGGTGAGGATTTCACTAAATTCATTAGATAAACTTACTCAGAACACTAAAATCTGTATGACAAAATCCAAACACAGAAAAAGCAGAAAATTAAATGATGGAAAGCCGGTTTATTTTGATGCTGCTATGACAAACGGTAGGATTCAACAAAGGTTGGACCTGATTGTTCGGTATAGCGTACTGGGTAACAGCTCTGGATGTTTGGTATCAAATAAGCCCCTCCCATCCCCCCCTCTTTCTCCCTCTCCCCACCCTATGTCTTTCTTTCTTTTTCTTTCTTTCTTTCTTTCTCTCTCTCTGTCTCTCTCCTTTCAGCCCCACCTCTCTCTTCTGCACCCTCCCATCCCCTCTCTGTCCCCCCTCCCCACATTTCTCCCTTCGTTCATTCTCCTGTCCTCTCCCACCAATCCCTCCAGCCTGTCTGTCTGTCTCTATTTACCTCGTTTTGTGTCTGTAACTGTGTGAGAGGCTTTTTTAGCTGACGTGAAGAAACTGGTAAATGTGCACTAGAAGAGCACACAGATCACTCTCAGATCTCACAACTTTTTTTGTCATCATGTTCTTTAGCCAAATCAACTTGGAGATATTTATAGATTGTGATGATGGATATATGAAAAAAGTAACTTAAGTACTCAGGTGTTTCTCTAATAAACTACTTATTTACATTTACTTGAGTAATTTTCTTAAATACTTTGACTTGTACTCGGTTAAATGATCAGTAAATGTACTTTTACTAAAGTAGGGATGTTCAGCTCTCTTTACTCCCCTGAAAACATTAACATACAGCACATTTACAGAGTGAAAGAGCAGCAGCTTTAAATCTGAGGCTCAATTAAACTCTGATGGAAAAAAACAGCCATTTACTCACCTCACAGGTAGCAGAGGGTTCGATCCTGCTGAAGAAACTTCAGGTAAAATGATCTCAGCAACTTTATATGAGTGAGATTTTCAGCCAACTGCAGTTTAGTCCCGCCCATTCTCTTTGAAGGAAACCAGCTCCATTCCTTTCTGAAAATTTTAAAATTTTTTTAGGGGGTGGTAATTAGATTTAGGCGGCACAGTGGCGCAGTGGGTAGCGCTGTCGCCTCACAGCAAGAATGGTCTGGGTTCCATTCCCAGCCGGGCGGCCAGGGTCATTTCTGTGTGGAGTTTGCATGTTCTCCCCGTGTCTGCGTGGGTTTCCTCCAGGTACTCCAGTTTCCTCCCACAGTCCAAAGACATGCAGTCAGGCTGGTTGGATGTGCTAAATTGCCCCTAGATGTGTGACTGTGTCTGTCTGCCCTGCGATAGACTGACGACCTGTCCAGGGTGTATCCTGCCTTCCACCCAATGACAGCTGGGATAGGCTCCAGCACCCCACCGCGACCCAGAAGGATAAACGGTTTAGATTATGTATGTATGTATTTAGATTTATCTGTGAAATAATTACTTGGATAATGAAAGAGTTAGATTTGGATCAGATCCAAATTTAAACATTGGTTTCAGCACTAAATTGCTCATATTGCCAGACCTGATGTCAGTGATCTGGACTGTAATGGTGACACAAGCTGACAGCATGTCCCTCTGCTTCCTCAGTGTGTTACTCTGAATTTACTCTCTCTCTGAAACGTGTTATCTAAAGTTTTGTCACCTTGAATGGAATTCATGCAACACTTAATATTAGAAAACTTTTTATAACAAAAAGGTATAATGAGCTTGTAAAATGCTTCACTGCTTTGTTCTGGCTAATGCCGCTCCCTCTTTTCATTCACTCTCTAGCTTGCTCTACCACCACTGCTCACTCACTCTCTTGCTCATTGAGATGGATGGACCAACTTTGAATGGTATGTTTAAACAGCAAATCCTGCTCATTCTGACTTTAAGGAGCCTAAATACAGCAACACTGTCTGTCTCTGAGACCGGTGGTTTCTGAGTGCTCAGTGGGGGGTGAAGTGGATTCAGAGCAGACAGTGAAATTTGGGCACAACGATAAAAAGTATAACTCAGTGCCGTTAGTTATTAACAAAAAGCCAGCAGTTTAGCTCCGCCCATTCAGCCCACAACCATTCAATTAAGCTGCACTCTCATCCCATCGATATTTCAGAAACAATTATTTGGATTATTCAGTGGAAATTGATATCAGTGTAAGTATTTTTGACTGATTCTACTGACACATTACTGACTACCTCACTGGCAGACGTCAGTATGTTAGGCTGAAGAACTGTACGTCAGACACCGTAGTCAGCAGCACAGGAGCACGACAAGGGACTGTACTTTCCCCTTTTCTCCTTACACTGTACACCTCAGGCTTTCAGTACAACTATGAGACATGCCACATGCAGACGTTTTCGGATGACACTGCCATTGTGGTGTGTGTAAGGGGAGGGCAGGAGGAGCAAGCAAGCAAGCAAGCAAAGCTCTATATAGCTCTTTTTACAACAGGTGTTGTCAAAAAGCAGCTTTACAGAAAAATCTGGGTCTGAGCCCCCATGAGCGTCGCCAGTGGTGACAGTGGCAAGGATAAACTCCCTAAGAGCAAGAGGAAGAAATCTTGAGACTCACAAGGGGAACCCGTCCTCCTCTGGTCGACACCGGATAGCAAACATTGTTAGTATAACATATTATAGTACAAAACAGGGAAAACAGGTGGAGCAACAGTTAATTAGATTAGTTTGAGTTTATGCAGCAGCAGCATCATAGGGAGGGTTAGTTCATGACGGTGAAGATTACACAGCGTTGTACAGCATGAAGCTCAATGGTGGTCAAGCTGGTCCAGAAGGCTGGCGAGTAGTGGCACCCGATCAAGACAGAAGAGGCAACAGCATCAGACCCACAGGATGGGCAGCTTTTCAACTCATCAAAGAAAGGAAAACACACAGAGTCAGTTCTGTAAAGAGTGACTGATCACAGATTACAGGGTTAACAGAGCAGCAGAGACTCTATCAGGTCTGGATCTGACAGGAAAAACTAATTACCAAAGGCTTGACCATACAAGTAAGTTTTTAGCCTAAACTTAAAGACCGAGGCTGTGTGTCCTGAACACTGACTGGAAGGTTATTCCAAAGCTGGGGGGGCTTTGTATGAGAAGGCTCTACCCCCGATGTAGCTTTTTTAATTCTAGGTACTAATAGTGAGCAGCACCTTGTGATCTAAGTAGGCGTGATGGTTCATAGTAGGAAAGAAGTTCATTCAGGTACTGAGGGGCAAGTCTCTTTAGTGCTTTATAGGTCAGTAAGAGAATTTTATGATCAATGCAAAATTTAACTGGTAACCAGTGTAGGGTTGATTAAAACTGGACTGATATGGTCAAAGTTTCTGGTTCTAGTAAGAACTCTCTGCAGCGTTCTGGACCAGCTGAAGCTTGTTAAGGCTTTTGCTGGAACATCCAGACAGCAGGGCATTACAGTAATCTAGCCTTGAAGTAATAAATGCATGAGCTAGCTTTTCTGAGAACAATAAAAGATCATTTACAATTTTTACTAGTGCTGTCTCTGTACTATGATGTGGCCTAAAACCGACTGAAAATTTTCATGTATATGATGCTTATACAAATAGGAGCTTAATTAATCTTAGATATAAAGGTAAGAAGTTAGATAAAGTTTGCAGGGATCAAGGTTAGCTTTCTTAATCAGTGGTCTAATTACTGCTAGTTTAAAAGTTTCTGAGATGTATCCAAGGCTAAGAAGAGTTTATTATTGACAGAATAGGCTTGGTTATTTCTGGCAAAATTTCTTTGAGTAAACCTGTAGGAATCAGATCTAACATACAAGTAGAAGATTTTGTGGAGGAAACAATTTTACCTAGTTCATTTTCTTAAAGTAAGGTAAACGATTCCAGACTCTCTGCAGTAGTTATATTTTCAAGATTTAGACTGGCATTATAAGGCAGCAGGTTTGTAGAGTTTAATTGTGTATTCTGAATTTTCTGCCTAATTTTTCAATTGTATCACTAAAGAAATTCATAAAATCATTGCTGCTGTAGGCTGATGGCATCTGGGGTTCACTAACTGTTTTGCTCTCTGTTCGTTTAGAGATTGTGCTGAAAAGTAATCTAGGATTATTTTTATTGTTTTCTATGAGAGAGGAGAGGTAGGCTGAGCGTGCTGCAGTAAGTGTTCTTCTATAGTCTATAAGGCTCTCCTTCCGTTCTCCAGGTGGACTGGAACACTTCTAGTTTAGTGAGGCGCCATATTCGCTCTAGTTGTCTGGTAGTCTGTTTTAAAGCTTGAGTATGTTCATTATATCAAGGGGTGAGTTTTTTCTGCCTTACTATTTTACTTTTTAATGGAGCCACACTATAGTAGATTGAAAAGTATCCTTTTGGTCATAATATCTAACTCGGTAGGATTAGATGGACAGCTGACAGAAGCTGATAATTGATGAAGCTTTCTGATAAAGCTGCCAGCTGTGGAGGAAGTTATGTTAAGCAGAGTATAACATGGTGATGAACGTACATTACCACTAAAGTGAATTTTGTATGAGATTAAGTAATGATCTGAGACTGCTGTGCTCTGGGGGAGAATGGCTAAGTTATCTATGTCTACACCAAAGGTCAGTATTAAGTCTAGAGTGTGGTTGTGGTAGTGTGTGGGCCTCTTTATATTTTGGGTGAAACCTACAGAGTCTATGATATATATAAATGCTTTAATTAGTGCATCTTGAGGTCTGTCAAAGTGGATATTAATCTCTGACAATTATTTTATTTGAAAACATTATTAAACTTAGTAGAAACTCAGAGAATTCCTGTAAGAACTGAGAATACGGCCCTGGCGGCCTATAGATTGTAATTAGTCAAAAGGAATTTTTATTTGTTCCTTGTTCACTTATATTAAGTAAAAGAACTTCCAAAGAGTAGAATTTGTATCCTACTTTCTGGCTCACGCCTAAAGCTTTAGTATGGATGGTTGCTATACCTCCACCTCAGCCGCTTAAACGAGGGCTATGTGCATAACTGTAGTCTGTGGGGGTGGCTTCATTTAGACTAAAGTATTCATCGGGTCTAATCCACGTTTCTGTGAGGCACAGAGCATCAAAATCAAGATCGGTAATAATTTCATTTACAACAGCGGCTTTAGATGTGAGGGATCTTATGTTAAGCAGTCTAGTTTTAGACCAAAGGTGCAGTCATTGCAAACTGGTATAACTGGTCTGAAATTAATCAAGTTACTAGAGCAAACTTTTTGAGGCTTTTTGAAGCTTTGTTTTATTCGGGGAACAGACACAGTCTCAATTGGGAGGAACCTATGTGGCGTCTCAAGACAGTTTGTAATATGAGCATTAGTATTTCTAGAATCAGTATTTTTATTAGCACTTGCCTTATTTACAGTATAAGTGCTAGTAATTGCCTTATTTTCAATATTAACACTGGCATTATTAGCTATAGCGTTTCTATTTTGGGCGCTACTTACGTGGCCTTCACTTTGTAGTCAGTGGACGGCCCTCTCGATGTTCCGTGAGAGGACAACAGATCCATGACAACTAGGGTGAAGCCCATCCCTCTGGTAGAGTGCTGGCTGTTCCCAAAACGAAGATCAGTTGTCCCGTAGCCCAAGCCATTAAGGGTGCACCAGCCATGGAGTCAAGACTGCAGCATGAAGAGCTTGCTGAAACGTTCGGATCCCCTCCTGTATGTGGGAAGAGGTCCAGAGATGATGGTCCGTCTCCTTCCTGGCAGTGTCCAGTAGCGTCTGGTAGTGCTCCTTCAGGACCTCACTACACCGGGCAGAGATGTCGTTGGTCCCGACATGGATAACCATGGTCCCGAAGGCGTTGCGTCTGCTGAGAGCCGAGGGGAGGCACTTGGCTATGTCTAAAACACGAGCACCTGGAAAACAAAAGACAGTGGCATGGCTGTTTATACCTTTTACTTTTATGTGGCGGACAATAGAGCTACCGATAACAAACCGAGTCCGGTGTAGAGGGCCGAGGAGCTGGGGCGGGTGACGAGGTCCGGGGTGCTACGGCAGGCGACGAGGCCCTAGACGTAGGTGGAGGTGTAGGCAGTGAGCTGAGGGTGGCAAAACGGTTGCAGGAGGTGAAAATCGGCCAGACCTTCACCGCCACCCCAGCCGATTTTCACCTCCTGACTGTGTGAGTGGCCTAGCCCTGCAAAAATCCACCACCATCTCCTTGGTCTTGGTAGTGTTCAGTAGCTCGTTGTTCCTATGGCAGCACTCGCAGAGGAGTAAAAGACCTTGGTGAAGGACTTTGTGGAGTGGTACCATAGGAACAACCAGCTACTGAACACTTCCAAGACCAAGGAGATGGTGGTGGATTTTTGCAGGGCTAGGCCACTCACACAGACAGTGTCTATTGAGGGGGTTATGACCTACAGGTATCTCGGACTGCAACTGGATGATGGGTTGGACTGGTCAGCCAACACAGACGTCCTGTACATGAAGGAGCAAAGTCGGCTCTATTTCCTGAGGAGGCTGGGGTCCTTCAACATCTGTAGGAAGCTTCTGCAGATGTTCTATCAGACTGTGGTTGCCAGCTGTCTTTTTATGCTGTGGTGTGCTGGGGCGGAAGCATGAAAAAGAGAGACAAGATGTTACTGGACAAGCTGGTCAGGCAAGCGGGGTCAGTGGTCAGTGTGGAACTGGACTCTGTGGTTAAGGTGGCTGAGAGAAGGACATTGCACAAACTACTCTCCATTATGGAGGATGATGGCCACCCACTGCACACCATCATCATCATCATCAGGGACAAGAGGAGCATGTTTAGTGGCAGGTTGCTGTAACAGAGCTGCTCAACCAACAGACTCAGGAGATCCTTTGTCCCCAGAGCCATCAGGCTCTTCAAATCTTCCCAGGGGGGCCAGAAGAGAAGAGGGAAGAGGAGAGATGAGGACTGAATCTGAATCTCATGTTAAATCATAGCCTTATCTAATGCTAAATCATAGGTTTATCATATCCATCTGCACATATGGACACTTTGCTGTACATATTGCACTTTTTGTAACCCCTACCGTACATCTTGCACACCTGGACACTTTATTTCAGTACCAATATATGCACATATTTATTCAGTATTGTTATTATATGCTGTTATTGTACTGCCTTTTCCATCTCAGGTTATAGATCCTATTGCAGATTTTTGTATATTTCTATATGTATATATGCCTGCAGTCTTTTTATATTGTTTCACCCTTATTATTTTTACTGTCCTGTGTTGTGTGACTGATACTGTCTGCTAAATTTCCTTTGGGATCAATAAAGTATCTATGTCTCATTTATCATGAAATGTTTACACGGTATAAAGTGTTTTTTTTTTTAGATGGTTTTTATCTGTATATATTCTTCTTTTTGTATGCTATTATTATTATTATTATAACAAAGATACTTTATTTTATTTATATATATATATATATATATATATATATATATATATATATATATATATTAAAAAATTCTTGATATATCCACAATCATAGTCTGAACATAGTGCAATGAGAGTGTTGAGTTAGACCCGGGGAGGCCATTATTTTATCATGAGACGTGGTCTTCTAAACGCCAGTAGGAGACACACACAGAACTCATAGGGGAGATCACCACTAGACGCAGGCTTCACCCTGACGGTGACCCCCAACACACACAAAAGAACCCACAACACCACATAACACAGCTAACACATTCACTTGATAAAACTAAAGCAGCACAGGATAATGAGAAAATAAAGTTGTGAGCTCTGATCTCAGTGTGTGCATGTGCCCTAACAGAACACATCTCCCTGTGAACTGACTGAGAAACAAGTTTACATTTAAGCTGCATGCAGTTCAGGAATAGAATATCAAATGTATCACATTATGCCAGTTTAGTTTGCGCTACACTGAGATTTTAGGAGTTTGGCTCAAACATCTTACTTTGTGATAAAAGTGTTTGCTGTGTGGTTTATTTCAATAGACCAAAATGTTTTATGTCTGTAATTTGTATAACAGAGCTTTGGTTCAATCCAGCTTAAACCTAATTTCTATCTTATTTTATTTTATTTTATTTTCATTCTTAACATTAACTGTTTTAATTACTTTCATAGAAATTACATAATAAATCTGAGTAAACTTTTTTTCTAAACTGTTTTACATTCTTTTACCTTGTTCTTTAGGTGATGTACACAAAAAAGACTTGTGTGCTGGAGAAACCTCACTGCTAGATGGGCTCCACTTTAGTAAGCAAGTAAGTCTATATGCTTAATATAAGTGTATAACAATAATAATATGTGATTATATTTTGGTGGCAGATAAAGTAGATTCATATAACACTGAGTGAAAAGTGTCTTTCTTGTACAGATTAATGCTGGTGAAAGGGATTCATTTCACCAGAGCAGGTGAGAATCAGTGGAGGTAGAGTCTGAATGTGACCAGCAGGAGCTTGCAGGAGAGAAGCTGTTCCTCTATAGGTGAGTGTCTTGTGTCAGCAGAAGAAGAAAGCCACTGGCTTGATGGTAACCCCCCTCACACACAAAACCCACATATTAGCCCCACACCTGACACGTAATAACACATAAAACACACATAACTATAACTAATAGACAACAACATTAAATAACACCACAAGTCCCTATGTCTGAGGATGTGCACTACCATGATCCTTTGTGTGTGGTTATCTGCCTAGCAACACCTCCAGAGCCTCAGGTACCAGTGGCAGCTAGTAGCAGAATGCTACACAGCACCCTCTTTAAAGGTTTACTTGTTCCCAGCAAACTACCAGATCCACCCAAGTCCTTGGGCACATGCACAGTCCTGACAAGAACAAATGCTGTAGGGCACTCACTCATCTGCAGCGAGCACCCCCAGTCCTCTCCTGTGGCCACGCTCCCGCCACCACGGCACACTGTAGAGCTCCCCACAGCAAACTGCGTCAAGTCTTGCACAGCTTGGGCTGGGGGCAGCAACAGTGGTATCTGTCCCTGCCCTCCCACTCTCACTGCCACCCACCGTGCCATTTGACACTGTTCCAAATGCCACTCATGCACACTGGGGCCCCACCTCTGCCCCTGGTGAATGACCTGAGCTGGACAATGATCACCTTCCAGCTGTGTGATGTGCCCCTCTCTGTGCTTGAACATGTGGGTCGCAGTAGAGATTTCGGCGCGCTTGTAGTGGCGAGTACAATTAGACATCTGTAGTCCATGCTGCACTTGGCCCACCACCTGCAGCCACCATTTGTTTCCCAGCCGGCCCAGACACCTGACGCCACCTCTCTCACAGCCCTGACTCACCAACTAACCATCTGCTGCTCACCATGACAGTCCTGTGCTGAAACCTTCAATGGTTTCACTTTCATTTTCACTTTTGCTGGCCTCTCACTTGCTGGCTCCACCATCGTGCCGCACGGTGTCTGCTCAGCTGCCAAGCCTCCTTGCGCTGGCCCCATTGTCTCTTGCGTCTGCTCCAGTCTCCAGTGTTGCTGCACCATCGAGCTTTGCCAGGCCATCCTCCCCGTGGAGCCTCGCAACACAGTGTCTCGCCTGTCTCTTCTCGCCATCCACCCTCAAGGTCAGAATAGTTATACCACTTCTGATGATTCAGATAGTGATGCCGTAATTCTGCTCTGGGAATGGCTCTATTATTAAACTTTGTGGGCAGTAACTCACAGACACAGGCTATAAGATGTGCCAGCTAAAATGTTGTTTGATAATTACAGTAGCAGCAGCACTCCCTTGAGTTTAACCCACCCACACCCCAAGCAAATCACCCTCCAGCCTTGTCCTGTGAATAAAACTTATACAGATTTTATTAAAATAAAAGTGGTTACATATAGTAGTTTAATGTAATGTTATTCCTATTATTAGCATTACTATTACTATCAGTGGTGACCCCATATAATCAGCTATTCAAAAATTCAGTCTAAGGAGCCTGATTCCATGATCAGCCTCACAGTCAAAATAACGTCATGAGGCAAAGATCATTCTATTCCAGCAATGTCAGGGAGCTGAATGTCTGAGTTTACATAGAATTGTCTGGTTTCTCCCAGTAAATCATGATATAGTGTAAGGGACCAGCCTCAGGCTGGGCCACCTATGGTAACCCAGCCAGCCACCAGAGAGAGACAAAGTCGTGACGTGGTAATCAAGGGTGATTTGTGACAACAGTGTCCACCCTTCATAGGTCAAGCTCACCCACAGTCTTGTTCTCTGTGTCTTGTACACGTTATGTGATCTACCCCTGTCCTTTCTCTCTTAAAAAAATGAACCTCTTAACCTCTTCTGTTTTCCCCTTTTGAGTTCCACAAGGAACCCCTTGACTTTTCAGTAGTGTCTGGCTAGAATTGTCCGTGCAACAGACAAGCGATTCTGGCAGAAATCACATCCACATTCAATGCAGGAGGACCCTCAGGCATATCCTGCAGGTCAGTGCAGCATTCTTTAGCTTCCATGTGATCTGGGAGCAGAAGACCCACCAGAGTGTCTCTGTTAACACCACTCCAGACACAGCACCTCACCTGGGCTCTTGAGGTTGCTAACTGGGCCCTAGAGGACTGGCAACATGTGGCGTGGTCCAATGAGTCACGGTACCAATTGTTTCTGGCTAATGTCGGGGTTAATGTGTGGCACACAGCCCATGAAGCCATGGACCCCCGTTGTCAGCAAGGCTTTGTGCAAGCTGGTGGTGGTTTTGTACTGGTCCATCTGAACAGGTCATTGACCGTTTCAGTGCTTGGTGACCATTTGCAGCCCTTCATGGACTTCATGTACCCCTACAATGATGGGATATTCCAGCAGGATAATGCACCCTGCCATCGGGCCCAAGTTGTCCGGAATTGGTTTGAGATTTCTGGAGAGTTCTGGTGAATGGTGTGGCCTGCATGTTCACCCAAATTGAACATTTATGGGGTGTGGTGGAGAGGTCCATTCACAGCCGAGATCCTGCACCTACAAACACCACAGTGCTGTGGGTGGCTATCCAAACGGCATGGCTCAACATCCCTCCAGATGTCTTATGTCTTCGATGCCACGTTGAGCTGCTGCACTTTACTAGGCTAGAGGGGTCCTACACAATACTAGTTCCTGTCTCCTGCCTTTTGGCATGTCAGTGTATAAATGTAATATAGTCCTCAATGGTCTCCTTTCCAGAGACTCCTGACACACGGAGGTTCGATCCTCACTCAGAGTGAGTCACCATGTTACAATGGCATGAGTGACCCGACCGCGTGGCCATTTACATCTGCAACAGCATGAAAATTGAGACTTTCCTCATCACCCTTGCGATGCAGAGGTAGCAGGTGTGAATATATCATGATGGTAGACTGAGCTGCACTCTCCAATTTCATCACAAAATATAGCTCATAATATACATGTACAGCCACATTCACAGTTTAGTACTCACCCAGCTCTGTGTCAGGCAGTGCACTTCTGTCTGTGCACCACACTGCCGCTCCCTCACTCTCACTCGCCTGCTCAGTCTATTACCATAATGTAGACTTTTCAAATAATGAGTTAGGAAAAGGATGAAAACCATCCTATAAATGAAATTTTTATGCCAAGTCATGAAGACGAAGAGTTTAATTGGGTGTTTCAGCTCTTTTGTCTGATGAAAAAAAAAAATCCATGATTCAACAATCATTCCATGAGAGGTAAGATTCCATCAGATTCCACTATGTAAATTCTTAGAGGGGGACACCTGTTGTTGTTGTTGTTGTTGTTATTATTATTATTATTATTATTATAATTATTATTATTATTATTATTATTATTATTATTATTATTATTATATAATTAGACTCCCATATTTTTCAGAAAGCATTTGAAACAAATTTCCCTGTTGTGGGATTAATAAAGGTCGCTTAATATTGTAGATAAAGTAGGATTAAATATGTGATTTAACACTGAAGCAGCTGCACTATGATCAATATTCTGACAAAGGTTGAATTGGACTTGATTAGACTTCTAGTTTCAAAGCGTTTTGAATGTCGATACACTGAACTGTATGTGAACTTTACTGTTGATTTAATGTCAGAAATCAACATTGATTTAACAGTTCTGCATTTAAATGGACGACATTGAATCATCTTTGATTCAGCCTTATTTTTATTCAGCTTTACAGCCATAACGGTTCCAGAGAAACTTAATTTCAGCAGGTTTATGAGAGAGAGATTTCATTCAGACTTAATGACAGATCTGTCACCAGCGTGAACTTTCTCTCAGGCGACTCCAGGATCTGCCCAAAAATCAGGCTGAACGAGTTTCGAGATTGTGCCTGAAGTCCACCTTCATCTTTACAGACTTTTGTGTTAAGCAGCAGGTGGTTGCTGCTGCACCAGGAACCAGCTGCTTGACTTCCTTTCTGTAGGCAGTTGGCTGTGAATCCCACCACAGTGGTGTCATTTGCAAACTTCAGCATCTTCACAGCTGGTTTCTTAGAGACAGTCATTAGTGTAGAGACTGAAGAGAAGGATTGAGAGCACACAGCCTTGTGGAACTCCAGTTATGAGGGTCCCAGGGTCTGACTTGTTTTCTTAGCTGCACCTGCTGTCTCCTGTTTGTCAGAAAATCCATGATCCACTGACAGCTGGAACAGTTTGGCCTGCAGCAGCTCTGGCACTGTGATGTTGTCTGGCAACCTCAGCCTTGAACCAGTTCCTCACTGCTGCAGTAGAACCAGATGCCTATTCAGCCTACAGCAGTTTAGCCCCACCCATTCAGCCTACAGCAAGGCAAGACAAGGCAAGTTTATTTATATAACACATTTCATACCCTGCGATCATTAAAATTGATTTACAAATGAGAAAATACAGAGATAATTCAAGTTTTAGAACAGAAATTAAAAACCTGATTTAAAACAAAATGAAAACAGTGGATTTTAAAAAAAAGTAGAAATAAACTAATTAAAAATGACCTTCAGATAATGGAGTTGTGTTACAGGAGAGAAGTGCAGCACAGCTAACAGTGTTTTAAACTGAGCTGAAAGTTTCTCAAATAGGAACATTTTCAGCTGGAAGTGTCTTTTGCTTTGTCTGTCTATGCTGAGTTCAGCAGCTCGTGAATTGTTTGCAAAATCATTCCTTTTGTGATTCATGGCTGAAGCTAAAGAAAGTCTTACATAAGGCCAAGCAGAAAATCGAGGATCCACCGGAACAGAACACAACAACTCCAATGACACTGGCCGTCTTTTCTTTTCAATCAGAGGTTACAGGTCAAAAAAAAAAAAGAAATGAGAGAGAAAAAAGTCTCTGAGTATCTGAGTTTGGCCTCTAGGCAGCAGTGGCTGAAGGCAGCAGTGAGGTAGTTAGATATAGTTGGCCATGGAGTGGGAGCGTATCCCTGAGAGGTGCCTTGGTATTGCTGGAGGTTTCTGTGCAAGGGGGAGAAAGAGCACTGTGTTACTCGGCCATAACTCGCTCACCTCTGGGCATCAGTGGTGCTGTTAATGAGGTGGGGCTAATTAGTGCAGGCCAGATTTCGGAGCTCCACCCCTCTGGTAGTCATGCCAAGACTGTCTACAACAGGTGCTCACCGGTTCAGCACCTTGGAGAGCGCGCTGAAGTGCTGGCACATCCCTGGTGTGACCATTTGGAGCCGGTGGGAGTGCAATCTGTGACACTCCACAGTTTGTGTGGGACCACTGTGTTGTCTTAAATAGCATAAAGTGCTGTACTATATTATTTTAGTATTGAATAGGAATCTTGCATTGCCTGAACTGTCAGCCATTGTGTGGGCTATTGCTGATCGATTCACTCATTAATTGCGGCACACTGTAAAAAATCATTGTGTTTTAACTTAAAAAAAAATTGCCTTAAAGTTCACTGGACTTCTAATAATAAGTCAACAGAGCAATAATCTGTGTTTTACATTCTAGTAGCCTATTATTTGAAGCTTAGTGAACTCAAAATTTTAAAGCAACCAGGTTATTTATTTTTTTTAAACCCTGAATCATGTTTTTTCAGTGCACTGTGAGGTTGGGTGATGTTGGCTCATGAAGAGGAATCTGGGGGAATAGTCTGCATTTGTCTGCTATTTTGCAAGTTTTATAACTAAAATTTCTTTCATAAAACATCCAACTGTGTGTAAAACAGGATTAAATGTGTGTGTTTAACACCAAAACAGCCTCACTATGATCGTTATTCAGATAAAGGTTGAACTGGAGTTAATCTGGTTTCAATGTGTTTTCAATGTCAATTCAAGGTTGAACCCTGTATGTACTTTGATTTCAGATGTTGATTGAACAGTAATGTTGGTTCAACAGTTCTACATTGAATTGGAAAATGGCTTTTGGGGTTGGCAATCTGGCATGAGAGAGAGAGACTAGCTTAGCCAGAATGGGTTGTTGATCAAACACACGCTTTATTAAGGATAATGGTTGACTCAGACTTACCACTGAGCACTGGCGAGGACACATTTGAGCTGTGAGAAGCAGCTTTATGATCTGTTCGAAATGCAAGCCTTGCTTCAACAGCAAAAATTGACTCTGGAAGTGATCCATTGCTCTGGGGCTAACGCTACAGCCGAGCTCAGCCGTTACAGACAGGAGCAGCAAGGCTATGGAGCCACAGCGGCATCCGTACCAAGAAGGTCACCTTAGGTGCACACTGCACAGAAGACAAAAACTTAGCAGCGATCCTACCAGGGGCCCTGGCTGTACCAGAGCTGTATGTTGTGGGCTAAGTGTCAGACAAGATCTCCACCACCCTCATTTTGGCTGATCAACACAAACCACTTTGAACCTCTAAGCAATTCAGCCTCACCATCTCTACCCCACACACACACAATGCATGATTCAATTATTAGATGCTAAATTATCACACACACACTATATTGCCACTATATATACACGCACACTATACTGCCAAAAGTATTTGCTCATCTGCCTTCACACGCATATGAACTTGAGTGAGATCCCATTCTTAATCCGTAGGGTTTAATATGATGTCGGCCCACCCTTTGCAGCTATAACAGCTTCAACTCTTCTGGGAAGGCTTTCCACAAGGTTTAGGAGTGTTTATGGGAATTTTTGACCATTCTTCCAGAAGCGCATTTTTGAGGTCAGACACTGATGTTGGACGAGAAGGCCTGGCTCGCAGTCTCCGCTCTAATCCATCCCAAAGGTGTTCTATCAGGTTGAGGTCAGGACTGTCAGGCCAGTCGAGTTCTTCCACACCAAACTCACTTATCCATGTCTTTATGGACCTTGCTTTGTGCACTGTGTGCACAGTCATGTTGGAACAGGAAGGGGCCATCTCCAAACTGTTCCCACAAAGTTGGGAGCATGAAATTGTCCAAAATCTCTTGGTATGCTGAAGCATTAAGAGTTCCTTTCACTGGAACTAAGAGGCCGAGCCCAACTCCTGAAAATCAACCCCACACCATCCCCCCTCCACCAAACTTTACACTTGGCACAATGCAGTCAGACAAGTACCGTCTCCTGGCAACCGCCAAACCCAGACTTGTCCATCGGATTGCCAGACGGAGAAGCGTGATTGGTCACTCCAGAGAACACGTCTCCACTGCTCTAGAGTCCAGTGGCGGCGCTTTACACCACTGCATTCAATGCTTTGCATTGCACTTGGTGATGTAAGACTTGGATGCAGCTGCTCGGCCATGGAAACCCATTCCATGAAGCTCTCTACACTGTTCTTCAGCTAATCTGAAGGCCACATGAAGTGTGGAGGTCTGTAGCGATTCATGGCTGAGTTGCTGTCGTTCCCAATCACTTCCACTTTGTTATAATACCACTGACAGTTGACTGTGGAATATTTAGTAGAGAGGATATTTCTCGACTGGACTTGTTTCACAGGTGGCATCCTATCATAGTACCACGCTGGAATTCACTGAGCTCCTGTGAGCGACCCATTCTCTCACTAATGTCTGTAGAAGCAGAAGCGCGCATCAGACTCTAAATATATACACAATATACACACTAGTATACACCAGTGTTGCAACATTCCAGTATACAGTTTTTGTACAGTAATATGAAATAAAACCTATGATATGTACAGTTGTACACTTTTCCATATATGCAATATGTGAGTCTGAGGTAGATAAATGAGATGTAGGTACACAGGGGATAGAATATAGATTTATAGGTATTCCAGATTGCAAGATATGGATAGAAGATGTACAAGATGTAAATATATATGTGCAAGTATAGGTTGGCTGGATAGAAATACACTGAGATCACAGTGAGTCTGTTAGAGGTGTGGATGCAGTGTGGATTGTCCATGGAGATCATGATGATGATGATGACGACTCAGAGGTGCAATGATAGGCCTATAGACCGATACACCAGCACTACTGGCTGTTCAGCAGCCTGATGGCCCGGGGAAGAAACTGTTTCTCTGGCTGAGTCTGGACTTACTTGGTTCTGGCAGTGGCTGGTGTATAAATCCAGGAGGTTTGGGAGCCAGACCCCGGTGATGTGCTGGGCTGTCCGCACCACCCTCTGCAGGGCTTTCCGCTCGATGGCAGTGCAGTTCCCATACCAGGAGGTGATGGAGCTGTTAGAATGCTCTCCACAGTACATGTGTAAAATGTTCTGAGGATGTGGGGGTTCATGCCAAACCTCCTCAGCCGACTGAGGTAGAAGAGGCACAGTTGTTCCTTCTTTACCACCCGTGTGGTGTGTGTGGTCCATGTCAGTTCCTCTGAGATGTGAACACTGAGGAACTTGAAACTGCTGGCTCTCTCTACAGTGGCTCTGCTGATGGTGATGGGGGTGTGCACTCTCTCTTGCTTCCTGAAGACCACTATGAGCTCCTTGGTCTTGTCGACATTGAGAGAGAGAGAGGTTGTTCTCCTGGCACCAGTATGTCAGGAAGCTGATCTTCTCTCTGTAGGCCTCCTCGTTGTCATTGGAGATCAGGCCCACAATCGTGGTGTCATCTGCAAATTGTGTCTGGCTGAGCAGTCGTGGGTGTACAGAGAGAACAAGAGAGGGCTGAGCACACAGTCCTGAGGAGCTCCAGTGTTAAGGGTCAGTGAGGAGGAGGTGATGTCTCATTCCTCCTTACCCTCTGGCGTCAGCCCGTCAGGAAGTTCAGGAGCCAGCTGCACAGAGAACTTTGTCAGACGAAGGCATGATGGTGTTGAATGCTGAGTTGTAGTCCACAAACAGCATTCTCACATACGTGTTCTTTTTGTCCAGATGGGAGAGGGCAGTGTGTAGAGTCAGGGCTATTGCGTCACCAATAGATCTGTTCTGTCTGTAGGCAGACTGCAGTGGGTCCAGAGTGGTGGGTAGTGAGGAGCAGATAAAGTCTCTGACCAGCTTCTCAGAGCACTTGCTTATGATGGAGGTCAGAGCAACCGGGCGCCAGTCATTTAGAGTATTGACCCTGGTTGACTTTGGAACTGGCACAATGGTGGCCAGTTTGAAGCACGTGGGAACAACTAAGAGTGAGAGAGAGAGGTTAACAATGTCTGTAAACACTCCTGCCAGCTGATGCGCACAGGCTTTGAGAGCATATACAAGTATGCCATCAGGTCCGGCCGCCTTGCGGATGTTAACGCGCTTGAAGGCTCTGCATATGTCAGCCACAGGGAGGGAGGGGGGGTTGACTCTGCAGTAGCGGGGGCGGGGGACTCTTTCCGCAAGTGTGGCGTGATTTGCCTCAAAACGGGCATAGAAAGTGTTCAGCTCGTCTGGAAGCGCAGCGCTTTTGTTATTCACAGAACGAGTTTCCCTCTTAAAGTCCGTTATTGTGTTTAGCCCCTCCCACAGGTTTCTCGCATTGGTGGTGTTGAACTGTGATTCCACTTTAGCCCTGTACTGATGTTTGGCTGCTCTTATGGTCTTACGGAGAGCATAGCTGGCTTTCTTATACTCATCCGTGTTTCCTGATATAAAAGTGGTTCGCGTGTTCAGAGCTGCACGGACCTCACAGTTGAGTCATTGTTTCTGATTGGGGTAAACATAAAATGTTTTTGTGGGCACAACATCCTCTATACACTTTCTGATGAACCCGTAACTGAGTCTGCAAATTCATCAATGTTATTGTTTGACGCCTCGCGGAACATCTCCCAGTCTGCGTCTTCAAAAGAGTCCTAGAGCGCAAAATCCGATTGGTCCGACCAGTGGTGGACCTCTCTGATGGTGGGCGGTGCCCTTTTCAGCTTCTGCCTATAGGTGGGCAGGAGCAGAATGGAGATGTTATCTAATTTGCCAGAGGGATGTCGGGGGAGGGCTTTGTATGCTTCACGGAAGAGGGAGTTGCAGCGGTCCAGCGTACGTGATTTTCATATGCTGCATGAGATGTGTTGGAAGTACTTTGGAGCGACTTCCCTAAAGTTCACAAGTTCACATTATTATATATATATATATATATAATACACACACAGTCAAGTGACATTATCGTAGTATGACACCAGCTAATATCCAGAGTAACCGCCGCGTGCGGCACAGACAGCAGCTAGACAGTCTGGGAGTGACGCAATAAGGTCCTGATAGGTTCGGCGATCGAGGTGGTCCCACAGATGCTCAATTGGGTTCAAGTCTGGGGAAATAGGGGGAAAGGGTAGCATTTGGTCATGCTCTTCCAACCAATGGGATCCCATTCGCCCCAGGGTGGACAATCAGCATGTATGGGTGTACATGATCTGCAAGGATGGATTCATTCACAAATCGGCTGAGAGTGCCTTTCACACCTTATATACCCACCAAGCCAGCTAACGACATGTGACTTCCTTCACGAGCTACACGCTGCCGCCGTCAAAAGTAGGAAGTGGTAATAATAATGTGACTCGACTGGGGGGGGCAGTGAAGTGGGAGAATCCAAAAGCACTAGTAATTATCTTAGCCAATCAGAAGCCAGCACCCTGTTTTTATGTTTATGCATTGAAGTCAGTGTGACGGGCTCTTTGCAGGCTACAGCTCTGAACCCGTTCTGAACCCGTCAACAGACAGTCTGTTGTTGTATGTTTAATGAGCAAAGTCTTCACTAAAGAGTCTAAACGATACTCACTTTGTCATGTGAACTTCCTTCCCCCACACTTTCTCAGGAAAGGGCAATTTGTGAACGGGCAGCGAGGAAAGTGAGGTAAGCAGGCCTGCCTGGCAGCTACTGAGGTGAAAACATTAGCCCCACCAAAGAGGACAGTAAAGAGAAACGCAGCGACACGTTAAATCTGCAGTATGGAACCTAAGTGTTACCCCTTATTTAAACAATGTTACTATGGTTGCACCCTAATATCTGAGGAATATTGTCAAAGTCAGGCCTTTTCTGCCCCAAAGTGATGCAGAGAAACTTGGCCATGCGTATGTCACAAGTAGAATTAATTAGTGTAAAGCTCTGTTTACTGGGATTCCAAAGAAAACAATACATTCTCCACCATCTCCTGACAAGAACAAACAGATAATATCACCCCTGTTCACACACTGTACTGACCGCCTGTATCTTCTAGAATAGATTTTGAAATGATTGTTTTTAAAGCCCTTAATGGCCTTAAAGCTGCTGTATACCTCACTGAATGTGTCACTTTATGGTCCAACACGTGATCTCAGATTCTGGCAGATTCTGGCCAAACACTCAGGCTGAACTACAGACACAGTGGAGAGGCTTCCTTCTGTTTTATTCCTCTAAACTGTGGAGCTCATCAGATCGTTCAGTTACACTGTCAAGCTCAGTTCACATCTTTACCTCTCATGTTCTGCTTGGGGACCCTGAGACCCCCAAGCCTCTTCATCTGCTGACAAAACATCCTCAGCCTTCTTAATCAGTGTGATACTTAATGACTTTTTTATGGAACTAATTTTATGGAAACTTAAAATAAACAATATTTTTATACTGATAGTGTTCCAAACATCCCCTGGAGATAATTATACACAACTTCTGTTTGGGGTCTCAGAGACCCCCAGCTAGAACACAGGATTAAAGTCAGTAGATTTTCATGTGTGTTTAGTTTCTGTCTGGTGTTAAAGGTACAGCTGACTCTCTTACACACACACCCCTTTATAAAACCCCCCACCTCCCCCTCTCGCTCTCCATTTCTCAAACACAAACACTCATTATTACGAAATCTTCTACCTCTCTCCTTTTTTCTCTCTCTTTCTCACTCACTCTCTCAGACACACACTCACACACACCTCTTTATAAAACCCCCCACCTCCCCCTCTCACTCTCCATTTCTCACACACAAACATACATTATTATGAAATCTTCTTCCTCTCTCCTTTTTTTTTTTCTTTTTCTTTTCCTCCCCTACCCCCCGCCTTTCTCACACACACATCAGCAAATATGTGGTGCCTGTGATGTAGAATCCAGCTGTGCTCTGGAAACGCACATTAATACAGGGAAAAAACACCAGGTGGCGCTCTGGAGAAGATCCAGGACATGATGGTCATCCTGGATTTGACAATATTATTCTCCTACTCTGTAACTGAGAAAAATAAATATCTGTTCAAGTGTGAGAATCTTAGATTAACCCGTTTCCCTGAATAATAAATCTTTATGGTAGTTTACCTTCCTGAAATCAAGCCCAGTTTGCTTTTAAAAACGAGGATGAGATTTTTTTTTTTTTTTTGCTAATTTAAAATTTTAATTTTATTTTGATCACAGAACATGGGAGTCTCTGGGACCCCAAAGAACAAAGCAGAATAAAGTCAATATCATAACACAAGAGTTACGACACACCTGAAAACGTATCTTTCAGGCCTAGTGTTACTATCCTGGGGGTGTGTGGTGTTTGTTCTGTGCTCTCTTTCTTGTATTCACTTTTCCCCCAGGGTTGGTGTCTGGAGGGCTCTGATTGGGTACAGCAGGGGGCACTCCAGTTACTTATTGGCCAGTGAGGCATTGCAGAAGGAGAGGGCTGTTCCAGTGCTCGCACCTGTGCCATCAGCCTCCACCTGACAAGACCGACCACCCAAGGCCTTGTATGTGAACTCATGTGTTACTGTTGTACGAGTTTGCCTAAACACCTGTAAAGCTCTCTCTGTGTCAGTAGGGGGGGTGAGTGCCCTGTGTTTTTGTATATTGTTTTCTCCTGGTTTGGGACGGGGGGAGGCTTAGCCTTAATATTGTAATTTTGTTTTGTGTTAGATGAGTTTAGTTCTATCTTGGTTTCTAGTTTGTTTTGGGGGCATTATTATCTCGCCCCCTGTTATCTCTTCTATAAGCTCACCTGCACTGGACCAGTTTAATGTTAGACTTACCGGCTTTTACAAGTTGGTGCCTTTAACTTGTAAAAGTAAAAGAAATAAATGCTGATAATTGGTCAATTATTTGTAGTTGGTGGTGTCTTCGTCGGGCAGTTGGATGGTGTTGACTCATTTTTTTTTTTATGTACGGCCTTAAATTTTTCTCTGGATACTGCAGGTCGTAACCCTAGTTATAATAATAATACTGTTGTCCTTCATTTTATTTACTCGTCGTTGTACCTCATTTTATTTTCTTTGATATTTTGAGTTTTTCTTTCAGTTCCTTTTTCTGCTTTTGTTGTTTTTGATTTATTACTTAATTTTACATTTTGATCAGCTTTGTGTATGTAAAGTGCTCCATAAATAACATTTATTATTGTTGTTGTTGTTCTTCAGGTTTACAGCAGGTTTATGAGAGATTTGATTAATATTTGATGACAGATCTGTCACCAGCGTGAACTTTCTCTCAGGTGACTCCAGGATCTGCCCAAAAAATCAGGCTGAACGAGTTTCTGATGTTTATGAGAAGGAAGGAAGGTGAATCTTTCTGGAGAAAAACGTTCTGCCCTCATATTGAGAAACAGGACGAGAAGATGAAGCTGCAGACGAACTAAACAGAACTGCTTTAGTTTGATTTATTGTTGTTCAGTATTAATGTTATAAAACAGCTACAATAAAAAAGTAAAGAAAGAAAGACACACAAACAGAACCAGACTAATAAACAGAAATCTGATGATGTTTATTTTAAAAACAGTGATATATTAGTTACTGATATTGCAAAAGTAAATGTCCATATTGTCCCGTCTTTACTCAGCATTATAAAATGCAGTGGCAGAAATAATCATTTTAGGCTAAACATGTTCTGAACTGAATGTGGAGCGTGTGGTTTGTTAGTTGTTTAGTTAGTTTTACTCGGATTCATAAGGTCATTTGGTTGGTGTTTCTCTGACTCTACAGGTTAGTTCGTTTTACCCGGACCCCATGAGTTAGTTTAGTTAACTGTACCCTGATTTAGCAGGTTAATTGGTTAGTTAGTTTTGCCCTGGCAGTGTAAAACCCAGCTAGTTAGTTATTTTCCCTGACTCAGCAGTCTAGTTGGTTCGTTAGTTTTAGCCTGACTCCTCAAGTTAGTTAATTTTACTGTGATGCAGATCCTCATGTTTTAGATCCTCAGGTATTTCTCATCCATGGATATGGAGGTGACCATATCTCTGTCTCCTGAACGCTTTGTGCTGCTTTTTGCCTGGTGGGCCATCTTCTCTTTGAGAATTCCTGCCAGTCTGTGCACTGTGCTGGTGAGCACCTGCTGAACCGCAGCTGTTACAGTAGTGGGCATGGCTAACCTAGGCTAATCTACGCAGGTGTCACAGTACTGAGTGTGCTGAATTCTCTTATTACCTGGATGCCTCAGAGCTGCGGTGTTGCGCGTGTCGCGTTGAGGGGAAGAGAGGCCGCTGCTGGCATGGGCTGGAGCAGGGTCCGCAGGTCAAAGGTCAAAGCTGCTGGACGCCTCAGAGCCGTGTTGATGCACGTGCCACATTGAGGAAGAGAAGCCGCTGCTCACACAGGCGAGGAAGGGTCTGCAGGTCAAAGGCAAGGCCGCTAGAGGTGCAAGCCTTTGGTCAACACTTTGGACCGGACCCCACTGGCAAGGCAGGCTTCCGGCGACGCTTGGCGGCCTCTCCGGTGAGGAGCGCAGATCTTCTTCTTGGCGATGGAGGCAGGCGGTGGTTCTAGGTTCTGAGCGGCCTGTGGTTGGCAAGTAGACTTTCAAAATAGATTGACGAAACTTGAAAAACAAACGCAGCTAGATGCAGCTCTTCAATAGTCTAAGCTTACAGTTACAACACTTTAAGATTACTGAGTAAATGAAACTAAATGGATTAAGACACAAGACAAACAACTAACATTTAAGATCTGCAGAACTTAGCTAAAGTGCAAAACAAGGAGAACGGGCTTCTCTACTTGGAGTTTCGTTAAGGTTACATGTTGGCTGTCTCGCTCCCTTCAGGGCCAACTTTCCCTGTCTTTCTGTTTCTTCTTCTCGTTCTCTCCACTGTTTCTCTTTCTTGCGGGCTTTAAAGAAAGAACTTTGAGGGGTGGAGCTAAGGCAGAGCTAAGGCAGGGAAAAGGTTTTGGTTGGTTTGTTAGGTTACCTATAATGAATATGAAATTTCTTTGAATGCTGCTCAAGTGTCACATAATCCTTTGGAGATTCTGGGTGTGGTTACACTTAAGTCAAAGAAGCATGCAAATTCACATATAAAACATTATTGTTTCCATAGTGACTATTGCAAATGACTATGGAGCTTACAGATCATTATCCCTTAATGTTAACCATGATATGGTTACATACAATAAGTTGAATTTTTAACCATTCTAGTCATATAAGAAGTAGGAACTACTTAGACAAAGATTTAAATTGTTAAGACAATTTCGAGGTTATACGTCACACTACTATTTCTAAACAATGCTTACATGAACGGTTACATAATAACTCAGAGTAAAGTGAGTACGTAATCATCAACAATTCTGTAGATATGTTGGCAGAAACTCTATGATTAAAGTGTACATAGTCACACAAGCGACAAACTTTAGAATCCTACTTCTAATAACACTACAAGAAGACTTGCAGGAAAAGCAGATATATAAGATTAACAGTGATCACGAAATACATGGGTTGTTTCTCAAACAAAAGAAAAAGAAAAATTATATAATGGGTGAAATGAATATAGTTGTGAATGATCAAAGATCAATACAATAACCTAGATCAGTGAGGAAGGGTTACAATTCAAGAATCAAAATAACTACTAGAATATAAAAGAATATAGTGTAGAAAGTTTGGTATTAATTCCCTTCGGCAGGGATTAATCAATTCACGTCTGACAAGGCAACATGTTAACAGTAACAGAGGGGTTCTTCACAGTTTGATAAAGGAAAGGCATTTGATTGATACTTGATTAAAGATCACATTGTGAATAATTTGCCAGAAAGCAAGGCTCTCCGGAGCCTAGCCTCTGCACAGACCCCAAATTTATGATACTGAAGGAATGCACTTAAGAGTATCTGGCCACACCGAGGGGTCTGCTCAGGGATTCGTGAGGTCTCAACAGTCCCCTAACCCAGAGTTGATTGGTGGGCCATGTTTGGCCTTTGTTTTAGATATGATGTCTCTCTTTGTGGGGGAAGGTGAGATGTATGGGTGTGAGCGACAGGGAAAGGAATTTTCAAAAGTCACAATTTATCAGTATCCCAAAATTTACTTCAGTCATGTCCAAAGGTCTCTTCAGGATGTTTATAAAGGGGTGGCATGACGTTCCATTATGTTGCCCTTAAACTGTTAGTCAAAAGAAAAAGAAAGTCTTCAGACCTCTGGGTCAAAGTAGGTCTGTTCTGAGGTGAGCCACCCCCCTCCCCACTTCTGCACCAGGTTGCCAAAGGGGGGGGGCAGCAAATGGGGGCTGTGAGACGTGTCTTTAGCAGTCAGCCATAAATTTACTATTGGTCCTTCTAAACATCCTGCCGCATGCAGATGCAGATCTCACTTTGCTCAAAAAGTTCTGATCCATTTATGAATTAAAACAGCAAAGCACGCTACAATAAATACATGATCAAATATTAGACTGAAATATTAGACAAATCTAAACAGCTGACTGATCATGATCATTTTAAACAAATATCTGCTGATACTGATGTAACACCGGTACCATCATGCAACACATCCATCACTGTGGGGTCACCAACACTGCTTTATATTTGAATGCACAAGTAAAGCAAATTAAAGGAGAATTCCACCAAAATAATTCATTCAGAGTGGTTTGGTGTGAAATGATTCAGATGTCTTTACAGTGGTGGTGATAGGAACCAGGGGTCGCCATGACTACAACACAAATATAGACATTTTATTTACTATCCAGAACCACCAGTGAACCTACACGAGTCTTCTGAGTTTTCTTCTGAGACATCTGGTTCCTATCACCACCACTATGAACTGTTCTGACTCAGTAAGTTTCTCTAGAACAGAACGTTCACACCAAACCACTCTGAACATCAAGGGCTTTGGCTGAGCATGTAAAAATCCAGGGCTCAGTCCATTTCACTTAAGGAATGTTCTGGGATATCCTCCTCAATAGTTTTAAAACTTGTTTATTTATTTATTTAATATGAGAATATAAACTTCAGCAAATCCAGCAGGAACTCAGCACTGATAATTAATGTCTCATAAACAAAATCATAAAAGAAAAGATGAGTGAAAACGCTACTTGTAGGAAACAGAGGTGTTTCTTAGAACATTTTACCCTCACTTTATTAAATTCCAGTGGCAGATTTTTTTAATGTTCCCAGAATATTATTGTTTTTAAAACCATTCTTAAAATGTTGTTAATAACATTGTCAGAATAATATGCCCTAATATTCTTAATGTTAATAATTTAGTCAGAGTCCACTAACAGTAGGAGGCTTCTGATCCCCTCAGGTGCTGCTGCAATTTCGTTTAGCAATGGACTTTCATTGAGCTCAGTCATGGACGGACACCTCCTCTATGTACCTGCATTATGACAAAATATTAATTAAAATCAGAATAGTTTGATTTATCAGAACCCTTTTTTAATCTGCAAGCAGCAGCCACAAGTCACTGTCGGTCAGTTCTTCAGTCTATTGGTCAGAAAATGCTGGATGGGATATGAGAAGGAGTAAAACAATGAATCTGACTGTAACAAATCTATCCTGAAACAGCACTCAATCTCACACAATGCAGAACCTTACTATGACAAGGTAAACAAAAATTATGTAGTTGACAAATAGCTTCTTAATATTAAAACACAATGTTTACTCATTTTTAACCATGCTATTGCACGAAGGTGGTCTTTAGCGCCGAACAGCAGACTGTAGTATCTGCAATAATGTGGTTTAACCAAACCATTCAAATAAAATTTCAAACCTGTAAACCTTGCAGCAGTTTAAATGTTTCAGTCAAACCTTAAAATTAGTACGGTATTAGCTGCCATGAGTGCATTCATTTATCTAAAAAGATTATCTTCCTAAAGTCCAGCACAACAAGAAATTAACCAATGAAAGAGATTATAATTTTAAATTATTCTTTTAAGAAACTGTAAAGTTAGTAAAACAGCAGTAACTGTGAATAAATCAATCAGCACATCACAGAGAAAAAACCTGAGCAACACTGGCTGAAAACCTGAGCAATGCTGGCTGAAAACCTGAGCAACGCTGGCTGAAAACCTGAGCAACGCTGGCGGAAAACCTGAGCAACACTGGCTGAAAACCTGAGCAATGGCTTAATCAATTATCTGAATAAAGTGGCAAAGAAAGAGCTGCAAAAGGAGAAAGAAACAATAAAAATTTTCACATCAATTTTCAGACTTATCATCAAGTCTCAAGCTCTTTTTTGAGTGATGTAACTCAAGGAGCTTGGAAGATGCTGATTCAGGCCTTCATAGATGGACAAACGTATGGACATAATCCTGGTCAACTCAAGGTTAATCTGTTGAACACATGTAAGCCAACATTTTCAAACAGATTTTCAAAAGACACAATACCAGCTGGCCAGCTGTTTTTCTTGTATTTATACTTTAGGAAAACAGTAAATTTCAAGCGACTGTTTCTGGAGCTTCATTTTCATATATGTACCATATGGAATGGAGAATGAATGGTTAATTTTGAGAATTTAACCAGGTTTACATACTACATTTCATTTTAATAAGTGAGGAAACCCTAATTTTCTATGATGATTTAGTCCCCCACTCCAGCTACCTTCACAATTTGCACAGTCTTGAATAAGGTCTTTTTTTCATCCCAACTGAAGCCAAGCATTTGCCAACCCTGCTGCATTGATCATCTCCATGTAGAACAGGGTTGACCTTTCTCTGTGCTTCTTGTGATATCCACATAAATAATTGACCAGCTGGGTGCTTTAATTAACCACATAGATAATTAACTCATTTAAACTGTTCCAGTATCCTCAGGTACATTTACTATTGGCCATTTTTATCAGAAACCCCTTCCATATCAGTGAAGTTAGTAGGTTTACAGTTACAGACTGTAGCTCATCTATTGCTGCACAATTTATCAGCCCCCTTGTACCAATAGAAAGAGACCGCCACTGGAACACCAATGACCACAAACATTGACCAGCCACTTCATTAAGTACACATTCATTGGGCCACATTCACTAATATCATCTTAAGTTTTTCTTTAATGTGTTCTTGATAAAGGTCCTAAGAAAAAGTCTATTAAGGCACTAGATGAGCTCCCACCCAGAGTGTTGAGGATCCGTCTAAGGCTGATGAAGTTCACCTATGACATTGTGCACGTGCCTGGAAAGCGCTTGATAACAGCAGACACGCTGTCGAGAGCCCCTGTTGCCGCAATACAACTGTAATCTTTTCAGAAACTATGCAAAAGAGTTCGGATTTGCACACTGCACCAGTAGCCCGAGGTATCCGCAGACGAACGTTGAATCTGAGCGCGCGATGGCTACAGTAAAAGGCTTGTGGAAAGGAGGAGAAGCTAAAAGCGCTGATGACATATCACACAACATTTCTGGAGTGTAGTTACTCCCCTGCACAACTCTTCATGGGGAGACAGCTGCGCACCACCATACCACAGCTGCTAGTGAGTCTTATTCCATGGCCGAACATCAGAGGATTCAGGAAGGCAGTGAAGCAGGCAAAGGAGAATGAGAAACACAATTACAACCTGCGACACAGAGCACGCCCTCTACCACCACTGCAGGCCGGTCCAAATGTGTGTCTTGCAAATGAGAAGAAACCAGGGACTGTCGTTCATCAGGTAACAGCACCTAGATCTTACATTATTGACGCTGAAGAAGGTCAGGTCAGGAGAAACCGCACACAAATTTGCACACTAGATCAGCCACAACAGCAGACACTACCAGTTACACCCAACACACCATTGGAACCAGGTAACACAGAGGCACACACCCAAAACATGACACACAGACAACCACAAACATAGTTGTGACTGATGAGCCATATGTGACTAGAGCAGGACGTGTGTCATGTCCTCCCAGGCGTCTGGACTTGTAGCAAGGACACAGAAAAAAAAAGAGACTGAGTTCTGTGAAAAAGAAAAGAGAGTAAGAAATCTTGAAGGATGTTTCGGTGTGTTAGAGTTCAGTATGTGAGTCCTAATGTAGAATGCCTGTGAGGGGGTGTTACTTAAAAGGGGGAGGTGTTCTGTAAAGTGGAACTATAGTGAGCTACAGCAAAGCTGGGTTACACGAACCTTATTGTGTGTTGCACTCCCGGTGTCAGCAATTCACTGCTTAGCCACCAGAGGTCTCACTCTCCAGAGTACTAGCTTTGTTCTCAAATCAAACCACCTGTACCTCATTGCCTAATTAGTCACACCTTAAATACTCCTCCTAAGCAGCCAGTCAGTGTTGCCAGTTCACTTGTGTCTGACTACTGAGCATATGTTTGGTCTGTTTTGCTGGTATTTTGAACCTCTGCTTGATTTTTGGCTTCTGTTTTTGCCTTTTGCTCCTTTTTGCTCTGTCTGCCTGACTTTTTGGACTGATTTCACTGTTACGACACTTTTTTGGCTTAGCCTTTTGACATTGAGTTTTGGACTGCCCCTTTTGTCATTTAATCTGCATATGGATCCTTCTCAAGTTTCTGAGTCTGATTCGTCACACCCGGTTGTTTTGGAAAATAAACCAAGCATGGTTACTGCACTACCTCACTCCCATTCCGCCAGTAACATAACAGCACCTGACGTGACATCACAGTGTCATCCAGTGAAATGTTGAGATGACTTCACCAACCAATCACAAACCTGTGGCAGATTTTTCTTAGAGATTGGCTGCTATTTTCATATAAATAAAATAAATTAATAAAAAAAATACTGAGCCAAAATACACTACTATCTCTCACCAGCTCTGCTTCAACAGTAAACATGTGGTGACATGTATGTTGTCTTTACCATAAAGTAATCACCAGTCACATTTTTTTCTCCTTTTTTGATGTGCTATTATAGTTAGTTAGATTAATTACTCATGATTTGTGCATCAAACTAACTTTTGACTCACTAAAATAAGTATGTCTTGTTTCTTTGTAGTCTGCTGAACTCCTCACTTTTGGTAAAACGTGGTTTTTTTTAGCTTTCATAACTAGCCATCAGATACTTCATCTTGATAACTCAAATGAGATGTTAAATGCAGTTAAACTTAAATATTTTAGTCAATTTAACATTTTACATTAATTTAATGCATAATTATTTGTTCTTTTGGATGAAACGTGTTTGCATAAATAGTAGATGCTGTTGTCTTTTTTGTAAACTGCAGCCTCACACAAACCTACAGAACTGATTATGGGCGTTAAAACCACAGGTTAGCATCTGGACTAAGGCAGTGAATAATTCTGCAAGAATTCTTTACTTTAATACTATACAAATTATTTGTTTATACACAACTTCAAAAAAAACACAAAAAAAAAAACATAAATTAAGCTAACAGTTGAAACTGGTAACTCAAAGTCCAGGTGCCTTTGCTTTCTGTCACACATCCATCCAGATCAGGTCTCCCTAAGAACTCCAATTCCCAGATCTCCCTTGGGGATCACGTGACTGACTCTCATTCCATGACCTATCATCGTTCCGCTTCACCAGAATACTGGTATGTTTCAGCTGTCTTCCTTGTTCATGTGACCTATGATAGTTAGTATTTAAAGCCCAGGCTTTAGTTAGGTCTTTGAGGGGCATTGCTTTCTTGTGAGCCACTGAGCGTTTTTTCTTGTATTGCCTACTTGTGTGTTTTGTTTTTTGTTTTTGTTTTTTTTGTTTTTTTACTGTTTTTCTAGAATTTTGACCCTGCCTTTTGTCTCTGCCCTTTTGGATTTTGTCTGCCTTCTGGTAATGTTTATCTTTTTTGTGTTTTGGAGATGACCATTGCCTGTGATTTGACTACGAGTTTGGAAAGTGTTTCAATCAGTAAAGCCTCTTTTTCTAATTCCATCTGTGAGCGTCTGATCAGTTCTGGAGTGTTACTCTTTCAATTTTTCTGACAAGTTTCTTTGGTTTTGACAAATGAAAAACTTCATTTAAAAACACACATTGTCATCCCCAGAGTCACCATAATACAATATATACCTTGTAACTTCACAGCTGTGTCAGCTGGAATGACATTGCAAACGCACTTAACTGTTAAGAAACTCCCCATTAAAGGTTTACACTGTGATTTCAACACTGAAATTTACTGCACGACTTCTGCTCAATTCTGTTTGTTTTAAAGCATTTTGGCACAAATCTGGTTTGCTTTTTGCAGTCATCTATAAATAAATTTGACCTTCACCATGACCTTGTAAATACACTGAGGTGCCAAAAGTCATGGGGCAGGAGCTCATATTGTGTAGGACCCCTGTAGCCCGGCAAAGTGCAGCAACTCGATGTGACATCGAAGACAGAAGACATCTGGAGTGGAAAATTCTAGCCAGACACCTGAACACAACCAGTCACGATCATTAAGCACAGTGGGTGGCCACTGCGCTGTCCAGTTTGGGTGGTAATGCCTTCTATGATGTATTCCCGGTACACGTGACACTGTGGATCAAGGAATGTTAAATACCCACACAACTTCCGAAATGGAGCGTCCCATCCGTCTGGGATCAACCATCTTGACTTGTTCGACCTCCAATTCACGTCACTTTATTATGAGCACACTGGCCAGTGTTCAACCTCACTCACAAGACAACACCTCACAACTTAAACAAGTGTGGGTGTCCCAAGCCGCACCCCCTGAGCTAAAACCCTTTCATAATCAATTTACATACTGCTATCCCATGACTTTTGGCATTTTAGTCCTTACCACATTACAGGAACTCTTTAAACATTCTGTCATCTCAGGCCTCAATAACATCCATAAAACATTTTTTGAATGTTGTGGTGAGAATGTTCTTTGATTGTTTTCATGTAACATTGTGCAAATGTTTATAAAAGAACATTCTCTTACGTTTTACCTCAACAACATCTCCAAAACATCACCAGTTTATGGCAAAATGTTCCTTTCCAAAACCTTTAACATGTCACATTACAGGAATGTTTTATAAAAAACATTCTGCCATCTCAGGTCTCAATAACATTCATAAAATATTTTCCAAATGTTGCACTGAGAATGTTCTTCCTTTGTTATCATGTAACAAAACATAATCTGTGGGCCTGACATCCTCAAAATGTCCTCTGAATGTTGCAGTTATAACGGTATGTCTTAGTTAACATTTAACCTTATAAGAACATTATTTGAAATGTAAACATCCTTAAAGAACATTCTCTCAACATTAGATTAAAACATTTTTCTTAAAACTTTATTAGAACTTGTAGGTAATGTTAGCCAAAGTTGTGGTTCCCTGCTAGCTGGGATGCGTCACTTTTAACAAGGTATCCATTCAAAAAAGGAGGTAAAACTGAACTGGAAAGCGAACAGGGGCTAAACAGCAGGACAGATTTACTCAGACCTGTGATCAAAAATGGTCCTCAGCTCAGACATAAAAATTTATTCACAGTCCTGGAGATGGTCATCACAGAGGTTTGATTATTAACCCTGGGAAATTCCATGAGAGACTCCTCATCACTGCAGCTTGGTGAACAGTTTACTGTAATGTAGAAATACGATGTTGAGTCTCTGAGCTGGTTGTGTTGTTCCTGATAATATTGCTAATGTTTACCTGGGCTGAGTAGGAGGAATAAAACCTGCTGGACTTTTTCTCCAAAATGAAGCGCAATGAGCGCAGATCTGTTTAGGGATGTATGATGTGGAGTTGAACATAAAGATCTGCTCTGCTCCTTCTCTGCTTTACAAAACTTGTCTCAGGCAGATTCCTCACAGTGCAGATGCAGATTTTTTGTGGAATAAGTTTCACTGAGATTAATAACTGATCACACTGATTTATCAGTCTACTCAGGCTTTAGCAGAGCTCGGTAACGCTGAGATTAATAACCAATCACATTGATTTATCAGTCTACTCAGGCTTTAGCAGAGCTCGGTAACGCTGAGATTAATAACCAATCACATTGATTTATCAGTCTACTCAGGCTTTAACAGAGCTCAGTAACGCTGAGATTAATAACCAATCACATTGATTTATCAGTCTACTCAGGCTTTAGCAGAGCTCAGTAACGCTGAGATTAATAACCGATCACATTGATTTATCAGGCTACTCAGACTTTAGCAGGAACTTTGTAAAGGAGCTGTTAACCGAGGTCCTCTTTATAATTTCTTCTATTAAGCATGTTTGCTACATGTTGTGTGCTGATTTTAATACAGTTAATAAATAAGTATTGATGGTGTTTCATTTTAAGTTTCATTATTATTATTTAGTGGGTAAGTATTCTAAAAATATTCAAAACAATGTTAAAGTAACTGTATTCTGAATACTGTCTTTACTCAAACTGAATATAGATGCTGATTACGTATTCTCAACACATGTTTTGTGTTACATCCCGACCCAGTTTATAAGTAATGAGGCGAGAATAATTTCACATGAGAGAAACACATCTATTTGTGGTGACAGCCAGCTAAATAGGCTAATGGCAGCTGCTACACACTTTCGAGCTAATAGACATTTATTAGAACACAGATTTTTGTTTTGATAACTTATTTTTCTGAATGGATTAAAGTGTTTAGTAACTGCAACACACTTACAAACGCTGTTATAGAGTAAAGTACAGTTAGTGTGTGTCAAAAATAGTTCACACAGCCAAAGAAGGAATTGAAATCTCATCAGAATTTGGGGCAGATTTACTAACGTTTTGCGCAGCTGCAACACAGTTCTGGTATAAAAAGTGGCTGATGTGATTTACCAAAAAGCCCAGCGGCCTTTAGTGCCTGTGGTAAGATTAAAGGGGTGGAGCTGCTCTTTTGCCTCTCAAAGCATAGTAACCCGAGAAAAGATGTAATTAAAAAGCTGATTTACTGAGGCTGAAAGTCCTGACTGTGCATGTTTAACAACTCAGAAAAGCGTATTTTTAATGCTAACACTGACAGAAAAAAGACACATTTCTTCATTTGTAGCTTTAAAACAGTGTTAAACTGACATTTCCTAGTCCAGTTTACCATCTTGGCTGTAAATGTGTCTCAGTACGTGCTAATGTCCTAGTATAGGCTAAAATATAATACAAACAAAAACCCAGACTTTGCTCTGCTTTAAGCTTTAGCTCAGATGTAGCCACTTTTCTTGCATCACAAGCTGGAAACTTTTCCACAAAAGTAGAACAATTTCTTGTATAATGTCTCTCAACATTCAACTTTTTTACAAGGCTGAAGTCGCTTCTCGTTCACCAGCTTCTTGTTCGAATTTTCCCGTTCCACCTCAAATGGTGCCTGAGGTGCCAGAATGTAACTGCTGCACCATTTAAGGCGAGAAGCTGGAGAACGAGAAACTGATTAAAGTTTCATGTGTTTTTAGTGTTTGTCAGTTTCTCGTTGCAGATCAAACGTATCAGGATACCAGCTGGAGTGATTATATGCAAATAAGTCCATTCATCTCCAAATTATCGATGTTCATCTTAAATTTCTCTCTTTGCCTTTTCGTTAGCTACTAGCTAGGTGAACTAGCAGTTATAGGCTACATTAACTCCAGAGTTTAAGACCATTTATTGTTAAACTGTGTTGAACGATCAGCAAAGCTTTATTTTACTGTAAAGGAGGATTATTTTATTTTTACCTACAAATCTTATTCTGCTGTGGAGCCACAGGTTGCCGACCCTTGAGCTAGCGTATGGAAGCACTTTGGCTTCTATGGAGTTGAGACACACAATGAGACCAAAACCGAAGTTATAAAATCACTAAAGAAAACGAGTAGGACAGCTGTACCGTGATGTGTGGACACCCAATGCCACAGGATCTTATGTCACCGTAGCAGCACTTTTAATCTCAGATGAGTGGCAACAGAAAACGTGTGGAAGCAGCCCGGGATGTGTCGTACACGGGAGCTTCAGGTCTAACAAGTCTGATGACGACTTCTACTCCGCTGAATGGAACGCTACATCCAGGGTTAACATCGGGATTGCCCATCTTCATGCCCGCACCGGAGCAGGGCTGGGAATGCCAGCGTGGCCGGGGAAAGAGAAGGTCTTCACCAATCCCTCCTCCTCTGGATTTCCCCCAGCTCTCCACCTGCTTCAGTGCCTCGGTGAGAGAGTCAGGAGAGTGTTGTTATAATTGGAGACTCAGTAGTGAGACATCTAAAAGTCCCCCAAACACGGGGTCATCGGCACCGTGGTAATTAGGGCCGGGGGTGAATGACGTCTCATCCCGTCAGAGTGAAGTCCTCAAGGAGCATTTCAGATTACTTCTAGACACCGTTAAGAAGAGAACATCTTCAGACGATCTCAGGACCACTGCCCACCTACCGGAGAGGAAGCAAGGTGTTCAGCAGGCTCTACGCGCTGCACTGCCGGCTCCAAGGCTGGTGTAAGAACAATGACATCGGCTACGTGAGCAACTGGAGTGTTTTCTGGGAACAACCAGCATTTTACCACAGAGAGGGACTACACTCGAGCCGCCGCGGGTCTGTTATCCTGTCCAAGAACATTGAGAAAGTACTACACCAGGCCTGACTAGACTTAACTGTAGCAGACAATGGACGGGTAAGTAGTATCAACAGCAGACAGGTCAGTGCTTTTCATGATATAGACAATGCCTCCTTAATTGCTGCCATTCCCCTCTGTTTCTGCTGTCTCAACACTAAAGCTTCTGCTAGCTGTGTAGGAAGAATTTGCTCCAAAAACGTCATTAGAGTCATCAAACCCTGTGTCATTAAAAAATCAGAGAAAAACATGCGCGGTCAAAACTCCAATAATTTAATTCGCATAGACCTTAAAAAGACCATATCAACATGTAACAAATATCTGAAAAGAAATGTACAAAATACAAATCTGGGAAAAATATAAACATTACATAACAAAACCAATAAAAACATTTTTAAAAGATTTGAAAATGTTCACAATTACATGTTAATTAAATTTTTACCTGTCTGGCCCCGCCCACTCAGGCAGAGTGATACAAAATGCAGTGTTTCCCCCTCAATCATACAGCAAGGTTGAAACAAACTGCAGTGTAAAACGTACTGAATAATGTATATTTTTATTATATTTATCAGACATGAGATTTTAATTATATTTATCAACCAGAGGAGGATGGTTTCCCCTTTTGAGTCCTGGTTCCTCTCAAGGTTTCTTCCTTTTGCTCTTAGGAAGTTTTTCCTTGCCACTGTCATCATTGGCGACGCTTATGGGGGCTTGGACCCAGATTTTTTACCTGCTGTAAAAACCGCTATATAAATAAACTTTGACTTCACTTGACTTGAAAGGACCCATATCATGTAAAACTGAATTTGTTTAGAATTCACTGTTTTGGTGATAAACAAAACACATACATATCTTTACCCATTCAGTCAAACCAATTAGCCCCACCTATTCAGCCTGCAGTAGTTTAGCCCCACCCATTCAGCCCAACTACACAAATGTTGTGAGTGGATCTCTCCACTCAAAGTTTATAAAAGTTTGTCCTTGTTTATCTTAATCCAGAGTCTTTCTTATAAACACTGATAACATTCAACATTCATCACTGAATGAATCAGTATGAAAGCTATTAAATCTGATCTGATTCTGTCAGCTGTTCATCAACTGAATGTTTCTCTGCTCTTCACTCTTTATCTGTCAGTGTTTACACAACACCTCACTTTCTCACTGAAACACAAATAGAACACAGAGGATTAAATTCAGCAGCTCAATCAATTAATCTTTGCTTTCATACGTATATGATTGCTTCTAAAATGACTAAAAAATCAGTACAACATCAAGAATGAGGTTTTAATACAATTGTTATCCGTGTTTATATAAACTGGTTTAAAGCAAAATATAGGGTACGGATATAAGACAAATGTTGGGGAACTTACTATTTGGATAAAACTGCATTTCAAAGCTGTGTCTCCGTTTCGGTGGTTCTTCTGGAGGTTTATCTCTGTCCGCTTAATAGCAATAAGATTGTAGAATTAAATCAGGACCTACACTGAGTAACTGAGACTGCTATGTGATGTGAATGTAAACAAAAAGTATGTTTTATTATTTTAACATGTTGTTATTATTATTATTATTATTATTATTATTATTATTGAATTATATTATTATATATTACCATATTATTACTGGTATGACTGAATCCCTGTAAATCAGTTACAGTATAGTGATGTACTCACTGTCAGAATGAGCAGAATCTGGGGGTTCTGGTCCACCTGAAACCAAAGATGACAGTGAGATTCTGTTTATGGAACTGTGAACTGTGAATGCTCGACTGCAGAGTCTCTGTTTGATGGTGTCTCTGTTCTGTTGTGGCCTTTTGATTGTAACAGGTTTGTTTTAAAGACTTCAGATTTAACAAGACAAAAATCAGAAAAGAACTCATTGCTTTCAGTGAGAGTTACAATGTAGAGCTGAAAAGTATTGAACAGAAGCAGGAACAAGTCAGGAAGTCTCAAGTCTTGAGTCCCAAGTCAATACAAACAAGTCTCTAGTCTAAACAAGTCCTAAACAAGTCAGTATTCATTCTTCAGCAAATTAAATGCCATTTTAACATAATTTAAAAATGATGGTAACAGTAATGTGGCCCATTGAATGACAGCATGTTAGTACTGCATGGTACAACATTAAGTGTTCTTTTACCCTTTCAAAATAATTACTGAATCCACGGTACAGGAAACACCATGACCTACACAATGGTATGCAGAAAGCATAGTACAACTTAATTAAAAATAAATCTTGAAAAATCTTGAAAAAATTAAATCTTCATATAATTTTTGATCATTCTTGGGAGCAATGGGAGCACGGCACTTTTGGATTCCACAAGGGAAGCATGAGATCAGAGGCACCAGAACTTCTGCACTATTTAAGGTGGAATGGAAAACTAGCATACAAAGCTAGCAAATAAAAAGCCAAATTCATCCATGTGGTGAATGTTTCAACTGCAGAAATGTTTAAAATAGTTTAAATAAAGAGCTCTGTTCAGGTTTCTGATATCGTGATAAGCTGTTGATTCCATCATCTGCACAACAAGAGAGCACAAAAAATACTAGAAAGGGAGGCTCAGAGCTGAATCAGGTTTAATACGACTGATACCGGATCCATTACTGCAGGATGTAAATGTAAACATCATACCTCCACCAGGCATCTTCATCACAGCTATGATTACAGACAAGTGTTTTATGCAATAACATCCAAGTGTCCGATGATCTTCTACCATCTCTATTCCAAAGACCAGCCTCATCGTGTCAGGATCTAAAAATGAGAAAATAATGCATGATTATTTCAGCTTCAGAAAGTTCAGAGCTGGAGAGAAACTGATCACTGCATCAGTAATTAGTGTTAATCTGAGTGTTAAACTGATCACTGCCTCATTAATTAGTGTTAATGAGTGTAAAACTGATCACTGCCTCATTAATTAGTGTTAATGTGAGTGTTAAACTGATCAGTGCCTCAGTAATTAGTGTCAATGAGTGTTAAACTGATCACTGCCTCATTAATTAGTGTTAATGTGAGTGTTAAACTGATCGCTGCTACATTAATTAGCATTAATGCGAGTGTTAAACTGATCACTGCCTCATTAATTAGTGTTAATGTGAGTGTTAAACTGATCACTGCCTCAGTAATTAGTGTTAATGTGAGTGTTAAACTGATCACTGCTACATTAATTAGCATTAATGTGAGTGTTAAACTGATCACTGCCTCATTAATTAGTGTTAATGTGAGTGTTAAACTGATCACTGCCTCATTAATTAGTGTTAATATGAGTATTAAACTGATCACTGTGTCAGTAATTAGTGTTAATGTGAGTGTAAAACCGATCACTGCTGCATTAATTAATGCCCAGCTTTTTGGACCAAAACCACAATCTAAACAGTTATTGTGCTGTTTTGGATTTAAAATATAATAAGAATGCAGACAGTGTTTTGACTGAAACTGTGTCTGTAATATTTTATTGGTATTTATAACTTCATATGACTTCATTAAAAATGTTATGTTGAATATAGTTTCCTTACTCTACCACCAGCGTGTATCCCAAAACTAAAACAATCTACACACAGTTACAGAAGCTGACAGATTACCCCTTTAACCATGACATTGTACAGCAAATCGTTCAGCCAGTACTGTTTTGGCGAACTTAAGATTGATTTTGTGTTTCTATTGTGACAGTTGGGTTCAGTTACACCAGTGAACTTTCAAAGACGTGGGTCTAAAATACGACACTGCTTCAAACTGATTATTTTCCAGTTGCAATTTTTTGCTTAATAGAACAGAGACTGGTGCCACTCTTAACCAGCTGTACTGGCATGACCACACCCCTATCTAATTTCATTGGCCACTGGTGGTTTGGGGCTTAAGAAAACATTTCTGGGGTTTCGTGATGAATTTACATCACACATGCACTGTGGAGCCCCGACTGCAACCAGACAGTCACGGAAAAATGTGCAAATGATGCACAAACTTTTGGCTCATGGATGCAATACAATATATATTTTATATTGATCTGAAAAATGTTACATTTAAGAGTATTTCAAATGTATAACAAACAACTGTAAAAGATGCAACTAGGTGGCAGTAAATACCCATAACCTTTAGATTGTGGATTTTTTATTATCTTTATTATCTTTATTAACTTAATAATCTTTATACTTTGTTATCATTATTTTAATGCAGTATTTGCAGAATAATATAAAATACTTCTTAAATCAGCTGATCAACTCGCTGGTGTAAATGATGAATGGATGTAAATAAATATCTTCTTTTCAGTGTTTTTTTAGTTACTTTTTTATTTCTACAGCTTTTCAGCTGCATTACATACGACACTTAAATCAACTGTGTGCTGCAGCTCCATGGCAGAATGAGAATTTCAGATTCTCAATTTAATGCAATAACGACATTTTATGGATGTTATTTTTATTTTAAATTTCAGCAGAATTTCAACTGCATTATATACAACATTACAATCAGCTCAGAGGCAGTAATGATGTGCCTTTATATTTTGAAAGAAATTAAATTTTTTTTTGCATTTTCTTCAAATTGCATTACATCCATAATCAAGAGTCTGTGTGTGCTGTTAGTGCACCTGACTGCACCTTTACTTTGTCGGAAGAAAATCTCGTACCTCCATTTTTGTCATTTTTCAGTTTTACATGTTTACCCTTTACATTGTGTGTAAATTTCATGATGAATGGTCCAAAATGACTTAGAAATATGTCTGGTTCCATTGACTTACATTAAAACTAAAGTATGTTTTTCCTTCTCCTGTAAAGTTACCATTTTGGAGATACGAGGTTTTGTTCCGACAGCAGTGATATATAATGAGCTTCAAATGCTACTTATATTCAAAAATGTTAAAATTTATCTAAAAGAAGAGTTGTGCATCACTAAGAGCTGCACGCTGCATGCAAAGTTTAAAAGAATTAATGTGTAAAATAACAAGCATGAAGGCCAAAATACAAACAATTCATTATTATTATTATTATTATTATTATTATTATTATTATTATTATTATTTCAGTGCACTCTGTCCGGTTGGTTTTACTGTAAACATACTGTTGAAAAGGAAAATTTGTAAACATTCACGTAATGTATTAGGGTTCAACACTCGAAGTCTTGTAGTGGAAAATCTACGGCAGGAGCAGTCGTGGGCGGGAGGTTAGGGAACCAGCCCTGTGACCGGAAGGTTGCCGGTTCGATCCCCTCGGTTGACAATCCATGACTGAAGTGCCCTTGAGCAAGGCACTTAACCCCCAGTTGCCCCCCAGTTGCTCCCCGGGTGCTGTGGATAGGGCTGCCCACCGCTCTGGGCAAGTGTGCTCACTGCCCCCTAGTGTGTGTGGTCACTAGTGTGCATGTATGTGGGTGTTTCACTGCATGGATGGGTTAAATGTGGAGGTCTAATTCCACAGTGTGCAAACACAGTTGGCTGATGGTTCTGAATTGAATTGGAAACTTGACATTTTCAAAATATTCAAAATTCCTGGCTGCATTACGGTGATGATCTTGTTTCTGTCATACAGTCAGTCATCATCGCATTTGGTTTTAGGACTGTAGTTCATTCATTCTTGGAGTTAAGAAATTTTAAAATGTTACATTTGTGTCCAGAACGTCTCACTAACCTGAAAAAGTGCCCTGAAAAAAAGTGTTTGCTTTAAATTTGCTTTATTCAAATACGCACATCTGGGCCACATGAATAAAATACATTACATCAGCACAATTCTTTCATGTGGATCTGCTGTACGGATTTGAATCGAATACATTTAAAGCAGCCTTTTTTCAGTGAAGCTATGAGGGCTGTGCATCACCGCAACACCACAGTTATGTGATCCCTATCGCTGCGTTGAGCTCATTACTGTCATCACTGAATTATTTATTTATTTTTTTTGCTGGTGAAAGTTGATTCACCATCATTATTCACACTTGGCATCAGTGTACTACTTTACTAACAGCTCTCTGTTAGTGAGCTGAAAAAGACTAATAATAATAATAATAATAATGATAATAATAATAATAATAATAATATCTTTAGGGTAACATTAGAGAGGTGATTAAACTGGCCCAGACGATGTCCAATGCCGTAATCTGCTCTGGTCCCATCCCAATGCGGTGCAGCGCTGAAGCCTACAGCAGACTCTCAGCGTTAAACTGCTGGATGTCCAAGTGGTGTTCGGAAAATGAAGTGGGCTTTATAGATAATTGATTACATTTCGAGGGCAAGCCTGGTCTTATAGGTAGGGATGGTGTCCACCCCACGCGGGAGGGTGCTGCCTTACTTTCTTGCAGCATAGCACATAGTCTTTTAGTTAGTCGGCAGAGTAGTGTAAACAGCTGCTGACAGTCCAGAGCTGGGACCAGGCCGCAGACAGACAGGCTAAACCGACCGTCTGCGAACCGCCTTGAGGCGTCACCAAGGATCCACTATATTGAGACTGTGTCTTTGCCCCGAATTAAATCAAAATCTAAATGTAGAAAAACTCAATCAGCCTGCTTCAATAACCTAATCAACATTAAATCATATTTAGATGACAGCAGCAACACCTCAGTTCTAAAATTTGGGTTATTCAATATAAGATCACTAAACTCAAAAGCAGTCATCGTAAATGAAATTATAAGTGATCATAAATTTGATGTTTTCTGTCTCACTGAAACATGGGTTAGACAGGATGAATATTCAGCACTAAATGAAGCCACCCCTATAGGCTATAATTATGTACACAGCCCAAGATTATCAGGCAAAGGAGGTGGATTATGTGTAATCTACCAGAATACCCTAGATATCAGTCAGAAACAATGTGACACCTTCACTTCTTTTGAGGTTCTTTCCATCAACATTACAAATCCGGCCACAAAAAAGAAGGCATTTTCATTATTTAACATTTACAGACCACCAGGACCCTACTCAGAATTTTTAAAAGAATTTAGTGATTTTGCTGCAAACCTAGCTGTGTGCAATGATAAAGTATTAATTGTAGGAGATTTTAATATCCATTTTGAGAAGGCAGATGACCCACTAAAAAAGGCATTTGCTTCAATCCTAGACTCTGTTGGTATCACCCAAAATGTAACAGGGCCTACACACTACTGTAGTCACACTTTAGATCTAGTTCTGACACTTGGACTTGACATAGACAGGCTTAGTATCCTACCGCAAACCTCAGTAATCTCTGACCATTACTTAATTTCTTAAATTACATGTACGTCCCCTCGCTATTCTACAAAGTGCTCAATAAAACCATTTACCGCCCTGCAATTCATAGAAAACCTCCCAGAACTAACAACCCTAGTCTCCACTCCATCAGACCCAATGGAGCTAGATGTACTAACCGACTATTTAGAAAATACCTTCCGATCTACTTTAGAAAATGTGGCGCCACTTAAATTCAAAAGGATAAGGCAGAAAAAGCTCGCCCCATGGTACGATGATAAAACCCGTACCTTAAAACAAACAGTACGGAAACTAGAGCAGAAATGGCGATCAACCAAGCTGGAAGTGTTCCACTTTGCCTGGAAGGACAGCCTTATAGAGTATAGAAATGCTCTCACTAAAGCTCGCTCAGCATATCTGGCCTCGCTGATCGAGAATAATAAATATAATCCTAGAGTACTGTTTAGTGTGATTTCCAGAATTACAAAAAATTAGGCAGGCACTGAACCACAAATTCCGGCGACTCTCACCAGTGATGTTTTTATGGACTTTTTTAATAATAAAATCAAAAATATTAGACAACAAATTCAACCCACAGTATTAAATCCAACTTGGCTGTCATCTGATGTGGCTGATATAAAACATAACGTAGTTGCAGAGGAAAGCCTGGAAAATTTCTATCCACTCACACAGTTAGAACTAGAGAAGATTATCACCTCTGCAAATTGTACAACGTGCACACTTGATGCAATCCCCTCAAAATTACTCAAAGAAGTACTACCAGTTATCATTAATCCTCTTTTAACTATAGTAAACTCGTCCCTTAGCCTGGGCCATGTACCCAAAGCTTTTAAACTAGCAGTTATTAAGCCTCTGATCAAGAAACCAAACCTTGATGCTGCGTATTGTCTAATTACAGGCCTATATCTAACCTGCCATTTATATCTAAGATCTTAGAAAAAGCTGTAGCCCAACAACTTAGTTCATATCTACATAGGAACCACATATATGAAAAATTCCAATCTGGATTCAGGCCACATCACAGCACTGAGACAGCTCTAGTTAAGATAACAAATTATCTTCTCCTTGCCTCTGATCAAGGCTACGTATCCCTGTTGGTGCTACTTGACCTCAGCGCAGCTTTCGATACGATAGACCACAATATTCTCCTAGAAAGGTTAGGAAACATGGTTGGAATCACAGGGACCGCCCTATCATGGTTCAAATCTTACTTAACGGAACGTTATCAGTTCGTAAAGGTAAATGATTCATCTTCCAATTATTCACAAGTAAGATTTGGAATTCCACAAGGCTCTATTTTAGGACCATTATTATTTACATTATACATGTTACCGTTAGGCACAGTTATAAGTAACCATGGCATTAACTTTCACTGTTACGTAGACGATACGCAATTGTACATATCGGCCAAGCCTGATGACAAATACAGGTTAAAGAAAATTAGAGAGACTGTGTAAAGATGTGAAAGGCTGGATGTTGCGTAACTTCCTCCTTCTAAACAGTAACAAAACAGAGGTTCTCCTTCTGGGTCCAAAAGTGGCAAGAAATAAATTATCAGATTTAACTTTAAATCTTGCTGACTTTCCAGTTATACCTGGTTCAGCAGCAAAAAATCTTGGTGTAATACTCGATCCAGATTTATCATTCGATCAACACATAGGCAGCATCACTAGGACAGCTTTTTTACATCTTCGCAACATCGCCAGAATAAGAAATGCCTTATCGCTACATGACGCAGAAACATTAGCACATGTCTTTATTACTTCAAGGCTAGACTATTGTAATGCACTACTATCAGGATGCACCAGCAGGAATTTAAGTAAACTTCAACTAGTTCAAAAAGCTGCAGCCAGGGTTCTCACTAAAACTAGAACATTTGATCATATCAGTCCAGTTCTATCATCACTCCATTGGCTGCCTGTTAAATTCCGTATCGATTACAAAATTCTTTTATTGACGTATAAAGCCCTACATGGGCTCCTGAGTACCTGCAAGACCTTATTTCCCATTATGAGCCACCACGATTACTCAGATCACAGAGTGCTGGCTTTTTAATAGTTCCCAAAATTCATAAGGTTTCAACTGGGGGAAGAGCCTTTTCTTATAAAGCCCCCAAACTCTGGAATGATCTTCCAGAAAATGTTCGGGACTCAGACTCAGTCGCAATCTTCAAATCTAGGCTGAAAACTCACTTGTTTAGTTTAGCTTTTGGTAGTTAATGTTCCCCCTTAGATAAAGGCAGCAGATCCAGGGGTCCATGGACGCAGGGAATTATAGTAAACTGAGATGCTGGTGCTGTCGTCCCGCTGCTCGCACGCGATCACTCAAGTTTGTGGATGGTGGAGCGGAGGGATGCCAGATTGTTTCAGGGTGCTCCTGTGTCTGTGTGTCCTTTTGGTTCTCTCCTTTTAGTTAAGCTGTTATAGTCAGATCTGCCGGAGTCGTTAGCCACACTCAGGAAATGTTCACATTCTCTGTTTTACATACACTCAAACAGAACTAAACTAATTCCATCTCCCTTCCTTTTTCCGAGTAAACGACTGCCCACCTGCCGGACGGACACTGATGGATGATTGTCTGTCGAGCTCTCCTGCTATCTGCTTCAGACCAGTTGCCCACGCAACAGTCACTGCCACTTGCCCAGCTACCGCCACTTGACTTGGACTAGCTGCCCACTCCCACTCTACACTGAAGTTTTCATGGACTCCTAACTACTACTACTATTACTACTATTAATATTAGTAGTATAATAATTTTGTAGGTAGTTTGACCAGAGGAGGATGGGTCCCCCCATGTCAGCATGCAATTGGGGTTGATTTTCATTGTTATTTTTGCATTGACTCTCATTTTTGTACAAGTCCTTTTCACATATGCTCTGTTGGTCGCCTCTGCTGGTCTTTTGTGTTTTGTCTTTTTCTCTGTTTCCTAGGTGGAGCTGTTTGGATCAGCTGATCTGGTGGGACTGATGTCAGCTGACTACCAAGTGTTCTGTGATTGGTGGCTGAATGAAGATTCGCCCTTGAAAACGCAACAGCCATGACATCCAAGATGGCGCCCACCATGGCAGACGTCTTTGTGTGTTCCTCCTGCAACCAACGCTATTTATTGTTAATTTTAACTTTAGTATTTATTTTAAATGTACAGTATACCTATGGAACAGTTAGTTACAGTAGAGAGGCACTCCTAGAGATCAGTAAAGTTCATCATCAACTTACCTTTAGCCTTTCGGACTTCAACTTTCTTTTACGCTCGTACTCCACCAGCACTAGCCGGCAAGGCCCAGCAGCACCGGACTCGGGTGAGCGGTGCAGCCGATGAACAGAGCGGCTAAAGTGGAAGCAGGGCAAGAGAGGTGGGCTACATGCTAGGCTAAAGGCTAGGGCTACACGGCCACCACTACCTAGCTTGTTGCTAGCTAATGTTCGCTCCCTCGAAAACAAGCTGGATGAGCTGAGAACCAGAATAGCAACTCAGCGTGAGATCAGAGACTGTTGTGCTCTTATTCTCACGGAAACCTGGCTCTCGGACAGCATGCCAGACTCAGCGATCCAGTTAGAAACGCATTCCGTCCACCGCGGGGACCGCACGGCAGCGTCGGGGAAGAACAAAGGCGGCGGTGTCTGCATCTATGTGAACAACAGGTGGTGTTCCGATGTAAAGACTGTTGAAAAACATTGTTCAGCTGTTGATGGTGAAGTGCAGATCCTTCTATCTGCCTAGAGTGTTTATTCTGACTGTTTATATCCCGCCACGCGCAAACTCGGCCACGGGCTAGGGCTGCTGCATGATGCCATTAGTAAACAAGAGACCGCACACCTGGACGCCGTGTTCATTGTTGCCGGCGACTTCAACCACTGCAACCTGAGGACTGTGCTCCCCAAATATCATCAGCACGTGAGCTTTCCAACGAGGGAGGTGTTCAGAACTGCTGCTGTCAGAGAGGACTGTACTGTTGATCTAGAGGACTGTGCTTCTGGAGTAACAGGCTACATCAGCAGCTGCATTGAAAGCATTGTTCCTACAAAGTGCTGCAAAAAATACCCCAATCAGAAACCTTGGATAAACAGTGAAATTCGGTCCATGCTACATGCTCGCCATGCTACATTTCTTTCAGGCAACACTGAAGACTACAAAAGGTCCAGATTTGATTTGCGTAGATCTTTCAGAGAGGCCAAGAGACAGTGCAGGCTGAAGCTGGAGGGCTACTACACCACCACGGACTCCTGGCGCATGTGGCAAGGACTGCAACACATCACCAACTACCAACAGACGAGCAGGGAGGTCACAACCAGCCACACTACACTACCTGACGAGCTGAATGAGTTCTATGCTCGCTTTGAGGCCCTCACCCCTGGCCGACTGAGAGACGCTATGGCTAAGGGGAACTCACAGAACACATCGCTCACTGTGACATCAATGGATGTGTGCAGGTCCTTAAAGAGAATAAACCCACGGAGAGCAGCTGGCCCAGACAACATCCCTGGGCGTGCACTCAAGGTTTGGTCATCAGGACTGGCTGACGTGTTTGTGGACATATTCAATCTGTCCCTCACACCCGCCCCAAGAACAGTGAGCACAGGAGTCCCCCTGGGCTGTGTGCTGAGCCCCCTTCTGTACACATTCTTCACGTATGACTGTGTGGCCTCCCAGAACAACACCAGCATCATCAAGTTTGCTGATGATACCACAGTCATTGGACTGATCACTGGTGGGGATGAGGCAGCGTACAGGAAGGAGGTGGCTGAGCTGGTGGCCTGGTGTCATGACAACAATCTTTCCTTGAATGCAGACAAGACCAAGGAAATGATTGTTGATCCAAGGAGGAAGCAGGAACTACACACACCCCTGTACATAGGTGAGACAGAGGTGGGGAGGGTGAAATTCCTTGGCATCCACATCAGTGAGGATCTCACCTGGTCTCACAACACACACCTCATCATCGTCCCAGCAGTGACTGTACTTTCTGAGAAGGCTGAGGAAATTTGGCATGCCAGCCAGAATTCTCAGCACCTTCTACAGGAGTACCAGCTCCATCATGGTCTGGTATGGAAACTGCACTGCTCAGGACAAAAAGGCTCTCCAGCGTGTGATCAAAACTGCACAGTCCAACTCAAGAGCAGCCTTCCCCTCACTACAGGACATTTACCACACCAGGGTCATCAGGAGGGCCCACAACATGATCAGGGACAGTACACACCCCCAGCACAGACTCTTCAGACTCCTACCTTCAGGCAGACGCTACAGGAGTGTGAAGTCCAGGACTACAAGACTGACGAACAGTTTCTATTCACAGGCCATCAGGCTTGTGAACACCTCACACGCTACCTCTTCCCCCCTCCCAATCTGAACTGGTTTAACTTTTGGCCGACTTTGCACTCAATAACTGCACCTTACATACACTGTACTGCTGCTGTCAGAGCACTACTGTTTACATCTCTCAATGCACTTTATGAAGCACTGCTCTACATACTTGCACTACGCACATGTAACTTTAATTTTCTTCAACTTTGCACACATAACTGTACTTTACTTTTGTTTTTAGTGCTATTCTTATATTTTCTATTTTCTATTTTTTTTCCATTTTTCTATTTTTTATTCTAAGATTTTATTAAGATTATTTGGTGCATGGAGGAACAGCAAAGTAAGAATTTCATTGTACAGTGTAACTGCCTGTGTCTGCTGTGCATATGACAATAAAACTATTGAATGAATCTTGAATCTGAATGTAGTTGGCCCTGTGGTGTTTCCACCATGTGGTCCATGGCGGTCTATAAGGAAGCTGTTTTGTTTTTGTGCTGCTCTCTTAATGTTGTCACCTGGTTGTTTTGGCGCTACAGACCAGTTAGACTTGTGAACTAGATTTCTGATGTTTGTACTAGTGATAGAGACTCAGTGTTGTTTAGCTTTTATCAAGTTAATACTTATACCATATTGCCTGTTCCTTATTACAATACCTCAGAGGCCACAACTATGTAGGGGTGGGTGCCATTTATTTTCATACACATTATTTTTCTCCTGTTTACCTGTTGAGGGAGGTAGGCTGTATTTTCTTTTCATATTGTCTTTTGGATTTGGGAAGGTAGATTCATGGGGGGTTTTGTTTGTTACTTTGGTGTCTGCCCACCCTGAAGTCAACACCTTTGTGACTGTTTGCCTTTCTACATAATGCAGTCTATTCACTTGAGCATTAAATAGGTGTGCTGGTCTATTTGTTTTATGTTGCCACCTCTTTTTCCCTAGACTAGTCTAAATCCAGTGTGGACAGTAGAAGGGGGTTGTAACAGTAGCTGACTCAGTTTTCAATGGTCCCCACACCAAGGGCTCCCGGTTGTAATCCACATCTGGGTGAGCTACCACATTACAAGTATTTCTTGAAGTAATGTATGGACTAATATTGCAGAGAATCCATTATTTTAAACAAATCATGGTGCAGGACTCTATCATTGTTGACACCATATGTTCTGTTGATCTAGAGTACCTTATTATTAAGTGCAGGCCTCAACCTTCTATGCAAGTTTACTTGCATTGTTGCTGCTGCAGTTTATGTCCTTGTGGATTCTAATGCAAAAGTGGCCATGAAAGATCTTTGTGCTGCTATTAGCAAGCTGCAGACCTGGAGACTTTAATGACTCCAGTTTGAGATCTGTAATTCCAAAGTTTCTTCAGAACGTCTCTTGCACCACAAGGGGACATGAAACTTTGGACCATGTTTACACCAGTGAGGCTGATGCCTACAATGTCACACCCCTCTCCCACCTGGGACAGTCTGACCTCCATCATTGCCAAGTGCTTTAAGAAACTAGATCTTTCTCAGATTTGAAATCTTGTCCACCTGCCACACTGGACACACCCCAGTTTGCCTACCGCCGCAACAGGTCGGTAGAGGGCACCATTTCTTCCACTCTGCCCTGACTCACCTGGACAGTCACAGCTCATAATGCTTTTAAATGATTTCAGTTCAGCATTTAACACTGTGTTCCCCTCCAAGATGATCTTAAAGCTTAGCCAGCTTGGTATCAGCACATCTCTGTGACTTGATTCTAGACTTTCTGACTAACAGACCTCAGTCTAGTTAGACAAACTCTTCTCCTCCCCCATCACCCTGATCACCGGTGTGCCACAAGGCTGTGTGCTCAGCCCTTTTCTGTTCTCCCTTTTTTACTCATGACTACATTCCTGTTTGTGGCTTTAAAACCATAAACAAGTTCACATATGACACCACGGTAGATCTGATGATGAGACGGCCTACAGCAATAAGGTTCAGCAACTGGCTACATGGTGTGATGACAACAACCTGACACTTAACACCAAGAAGACCAAGGAGATCATCGTGGACATTAGGTAGGCTAGGAGCCAGGCACACTCCCCCATCTACATCAAGAGGGCTGTGGCAGAGCATGTGTCTGGCTTCAAGTTCCACATCCACATCTCTGGTGATCTTATCTCGTCCTTAAGCACCTTTATTTCCTATGGAGGCTTAAGAAAACTCATGGATACTGTTAGACTTCTGCTGTACCATTGAGAGCACACTCATGAACTGTATCTCAGTGTGGTACGGTAACTGCTTCACATCAGATCATAAACTTCCAGTGGGTGGTGAAAACTGCCCCATAGACCTCTGACACTAAGTTACCCATCAATGAGAACATTTATCACAAGTGCTGCCTAGGCAGAGCGAGAAACATCATCATGGATGTCTCTCATCCTAACCATGGACTTTCCAGCCTCCGCCAATCCAGGATGCTTCACTGGGGCCTCCTTTCCTGCACCAGCAGGCTCAGAAAGAGCTTCTTCTCTGAGGCTGTGTTGCTGCTGAACTTCACATCGACACTTTTATATTATCATTGCACTCAATACTGCACTGTTACTTTAATGATCATGTAGTTTGCACAGTCTGCTTCTGTACACGTAACATACTGTACAATATGTAATATTTGTATATTACATATTACATACTCTGAACTGTCCACTACTGTACACACTGTAAAATATAGCATCACTTGCTATGGTATTTCAGTATGAAGGGCAACTGCTAGAGGTTCCATGACCAGTGTAAAAAGATTGGGTGAAAGCAGGCACCTTTGTCTTGCTCGATGTTTTAAAGTGAAAAAAGGCAGAGGATCTATATTATATGAACTGAGGCTAGTGGGGAAGAACATAGAAGTTTTACCCAGGATATACATTTTTACCAAATCCGAATTTATGCAAAATATAAAATAAATAATCCCACTTGACATAGGCCTTCTCTGCATCGAGCATAAGAAGAATCTCTGGAGGATTGTTAGCAGGGAAAGAATAAATTATGGGGGGATGGTCTGTGTTTGATGAAACCTGTCTGGTCTTTGTCTTTTTTCAAAATCAGGGAAATAGATACCTGGCGCAAAGATGAGGGAATGTTTTGAAAAATTCAATAGAAAACCATGTGGCCATGGTGTTTTGTCACTCTGCATAGCCTGAATGGCTTGAGCTATTACTTTTGCAGAAATAAAAGCCTCTAGCTGTGATCTCATTTCAGAGGTCATTGGAGAAAAAGGCAGATTGAGGGGAGATTCGAGTTGTATAATGGAGAGTACCACTTTTTAAAACATTCATTAATTTCAGTGGGATCCAAGGTAGTTCCATGAGTAGGTGATCTAATTTGGGACATTATGTTCTGAGTGGACAGTTGTTTTAACTGAAAAGCAAAATGTTTTCTGGGCTATGTTTTCATTTTTGTAATGAATTTTCAGCCTGATATGATGATAATATATTGAAAAAAACTGAAGAGAGAGTCTCCTTTAATAAGCTTCAAGATTAGGGAGAAGAAGCATAGATTGTGTCAAGTTGTTGGATTTTATCTGCTATTATGTTTAGCTTACTTTGGCATTGTCTACTAATAAAAGAGTAAGAAATTGTCTAACCTCGAGCATAGGGGATTCCCAAATAACAGACAGTGAGACCTTAGGGTTTGATTTCTAGAAAATTCGTTATTTTGAAAATATTTTCTTTATAAAGTTATGATCAATGATGTATCTAACAAAGGGTCAGCTAATGTAGTGGAGGGAGAAAACTGAATGTCCTTGTTGATTAGAATTGCCACAACTTTAAACTTTCTATTTAATCTAGAAAGAAATATTTGAAATTTTAAAATATGTCTCTTGTAAAAAACCTATTTGTGTGTTAAAATGTTCCAAATGAGAGAATATTTTATTAAGCTTTATCTGGTTATTCAAGCTCCTAACATTCCAACTCACCAGGTTAATGCAACTAACCCAGTGTTGCATGTAATTAGGTACAGTAGTCATAGATAAATTAACAGTCAGCTATCCTACATTCATCTTGGAGTTCAACATAACCTTTATAATAAAAAGAAACAGATCTGAATGATGCAAACATAAGGGTATTATAAAAAAAATAACCATAAAAACACAACTGAGGAAGAAAACCCACCCAGAACTTATAAAATGTGGTATCTAGCATTTTAAGGGAGACTTCATAATATACCAACCATACACACATACATACATACATCATCTAAACCACTTATCCTTCTGGGTCGCGGTGGGGTGCTGGAGCCTATCCCAGCTGTCATTGGGCGGAAGGCAGGATACACCCTGGACAGGTCGCCAGTCCATCGCAGGGAATATACCAACCAATGAAAGAAAATAAAATCAGATACACATGTAGCTCAAATCAGAGGCAGAGTACACATAGCTTATGAATTTACATAAATTAAAGCACAGGCTTAACAAAAGGTCTGTGGGCAACCATAGGCCTGCAACTGGAACTCTTATGTAGTAAGCAAACTAGTGAGTCACAGGGTTAGTAGAGTAAAATAGTCCAAATTGTAGCTTTATGAACTCACATGCATCAGTGGGATTATCGAAGATGTGCGCAGTACCTTTAAAAGATTAGTGGAGCCTGCAAGGTTATTTCGAGTGAACGTTGATCCCAGCGGCATGGAGGTAGTTTTTCAGGGCTTTAAACTGGGAACTTGGGTTCATAAATTTTATGGTCTAAGATCTCATAGTGTAAAAGAGCATTTATTAGGGTCATTTAAGTTTGTACACTGACGTGAAAAATCATGGGATAGAAGTATGTAGATTGATTATGAAGTAGTGAGTGAGGCTGAACACTGGCTGGCGTGCTCATGGCAAGGTGACATGAATTATCGGAGTTTGAACGAATCAAGATAGTGGGTTCCAGGTGGATGGGACAATCCATTTTCTGAAGTTGTGTGAGTATTTAATCCTTAATTTATTCCTCGATCCACAGTGTCACATGTGCCGGGAATACATCATAGAAGGCATTACCACCCACAGTGGACAGCACAGTGGCCGCCCTTAATGATCATGACTGGCGGCGTCTGGCTAGAATTTTCCATGCAAACAGACAAATGCAAAAATGCAAAAAGGTTGCTAATTGACCCTAGAGGACTGGTAACAATTGTTTCTGGCTAATGTTGGGGTTTGTGTGTGACCATGGACCCCAGTTACCAGTTGCTGTGCAGGCTGGTGGTGGCTTAATACTGGTGTGGGATGTGTTTTCATGGCATGGGTTGGGTCTACTGGTCTGCCTGAACACGTCAGACCATGTGTAGCCCTTCATAGACTTCACGTACCCCCACATTGATGGGACATTCCAGTAAGACTGTGCCATCAGGCCCAAGTTGTCCAGAACTGGTTTAAGGAGCATTCTGGTGATAAATAGTGTGGCCTGCACGTTCGCCCCAATCAAGCATTTATGGGATATGGTGGAGAGGCCATTTGCACCAGAGATCCTGCACCTACAGACACCACAGTGCTGTGGGTGGCTACCCACGGCAAGTTGCTGCACTTCATTGGGCTAGAGGGGGTCCTACACGATACTAGTTCCTGTCCCATGACTTTTGGCATGTCAGTGTACATGGACTAATATTTCCTGTTCTAGAGTGTAAGAGCATTTATCAAAGTAATTTATGTACTAATATCTCAAGTCAAGTCAAAGTTTATTTATATAGTGCTTTTTACAACAAGCATTGTCACAATGCAGCTTTACAGAAAATCCAGGTCTGAGCCGCGGTTTGGTTCAGACCTCGATTGTTTTTTTGTTTTTTTTTTTTTGGTGGGTGCTGAAAATTAAATTACAAACAATTTGGAACACTAAAGAGAAGAACACGGGCTCCCGAGTGGCGCAACCGTCTAAGCGTTGGCCCTGTCATCAGGAGATCGCGAGTTCGATCCCTGTTGATGCTGCAGCCGTCAGTGGCCGGGAGTCCGAGAGAGCACAATGGGCCTCGCTCTCTCTGGGTGGTGGGATGGCCCCTCCTTCTCCCCCCATCACTTAACGCGACGCTAGTCAGCGCAGGCGTCTGTTAGCTGACGTAACAGGTCTGGCGGTTGGCGCTTTCCTCCGATCCGTTCGGCTGTCCAGTTCGAAAAGAAGCGTCTCAGAAGCGTTTCACAGGTCTCGGAGGAAGCCTGTGTAGCCTTTGCCCTCCTAGCGTTGATAGTATCGTGTGATTGGGGGAGACTAACTAGCGGGTGGAATTGGCGACGACTAAATTGGGGAGAAAATCCAAGAATACTAAAGAACATGGTAGATTAACTTCACATAAATCATCAACATAAAGAAAATAATAATTGTATAGTTTACATGTACATTATCAATGCTATATTATTCTGGACGTCCCTTCACTTTTAATAAGAAGCATATTTAACAACTGAAGTAAATCTAAAATATTTTTATTGGGTAACACAGCAAACAGAACCGACCAACATACAGTGAGATGTCAGTGTGTCTGTCTAACCCTAACGAGATGAAGGCGAGTGTGTGTAAAGACCACAGTGGCGTCTCTAAACTGCTGATTGTAATTTTCCGTCTGATAGTCGTTTGTCTTTAACAGGAAAAACGACTGTAAAAGCTCGTATGAGCGTCTCTCACACTCGAGCTTTAATGTCCGAGCATGCAACAGTCTGCACTGAATGTGCTTCTCTGTTTATCCAGTGTAGCATGCAGTACAATCCATTTTCAGCTGTGGTAGCGATATTTACATACACAGTCTGTTTTATATGTGTATAATACTGAGCGCTGATGAACTAAATTATTGACAGGTTCCTGTTTAAATTACACTAAGCATGTAGGTTCCAATAGAAGTGGTGCTTTCAGTTCACAGAACTTAATAATAGACAGCGTTTAAATGAAGAGAAAGGATTTGTTGGTCAGTCTCCACTGTAAACTTTTCAGAATTTGTCTTTCATATCGTCACTGTTCAAAGAAAAACATGTATCTCCATTTTTGTTGTTTCTTTTTCTGCATCATTTGAACATAGCAGTTCTTCTTTACATTGTGTGAAAATTTCAAATTTCATGATGAATGGATCAATATAAATGCTCCAAAATCACTTTGAATAAAATATTTTTACATTAACTTACATTAAAATTAAGAGTATTTTTGCCCTCTGCTGTACATTTACCATTTTGGAGATGTCCTAGCTCTAGTGAGGATAGTGAAGACCGTTACAAGGCTGTAGGTGTCCAAGGAATATGGGCAGACCAAAATAGCACAATCAGTGCATGAGTGTTTATTGGTGCAGTGCAAAGGTGCAAAAATGTAAAACTTTAACAAAATAGAAAAATAATGGAAAATTAAGCTATTTACAAAATATATATTTTTAGAGGATTTCTTCTAAAATCCTACTCTTTATCAAAACAGAATTCTCAGTGGGTGGTCCACAATATCACCCTCTCTCTTCCCTTGAGGAATGACACTCTCACCCCTTTTGTAGCCTTCCTCTTAATGGTTAGATTAAGAAGTATAAACTTCGTGGAAGATAAACATCACAACCTCAGCCTTTCAACATATATCTTCCATATATACACAACAAATAAAAGGCATCAAACAGGTCACAAACATTAAACCACAGGTGTAAAACATGAGCACAGAACTGCAACAGGAAGGTTGTTTAGGAGTAAATGTTGCTAAAACAGTGACAGAACGTGTGTGTAGTGTGTGGGACAACAGGTAGAGAAATAAGATTTAATCTGGAAGACCCGTTCTGTCACAGGAGATACTTGTTTTTCTGTGGACTGTGACGATTTAAAACTCCTACCATTTTACTCATTACAACGTTTGGTTTTCTATCAGCACTTGCTTTCATGCACTGAAGCTGATTGCACTCTCGAAATTTGCAAATTTGATGAATAAGGTTTGCCGTTTGAAGTTTTAATGATGCTTGTGGTTATGCTGCTAAGAACTATTACTAATTATCAGTCCACTGCTAATAATACACACACACACAACAGTGATTTCAGCTGTAGGCTGACAGCTGGTCTGTTTCTTTTCCCAACCACACTGTACACTGTGCAGTCTCCACTGGCCTGAGCTTCATGTTTGCATATTTATTGTTACTATTGTTAGTAATTTAGTACTTATTGTCTATCTGTGCTGTTGTTTGCTGGTCTTTGTGTTAAATGCAGCACAGCGTCCTGGATTAACTATATTTCATCTTCTATCAACACGTCTGTGAGGAGAATGAATTACAATAAAGCAGACTTTGACTTATTGTATTGCATATCGGGTATTGGCCGATACTGTGCCCATTTACTTGTACGTTAAAAAGTCAACATCCGATACCAGCTGATACCGTGTGACATAAGCCGAGTGTAGCTGCTGTGCTAATGAACAAACAACTCAAGCTGGCAGTGAAGGAGGATCTGTTCACTCAGGGTTACTGACTCTGTCACAGTCGGACACAAAGCCGTCACTCACTTTAAACATTTCACCCTGGCAGATTCCCGCCAGGATACACTGAGAGATTATAGACTGTTTATAAACACACAATCACAACCGCTTCACCAACATGGGTGGAGACACACAGGCCTACAAAATGGAGGAGAAAGTCCATATATGCAACTTTACTCTGTTTGACTGAATACATTAGTGAGATATAGACATTAATACAGTGGGTTTTTTTTTGTAAATCAGGCTGTAGAGAGACCGAACTGTCCTACCGTGAACATCACCACCTGCTTTTAACTCCAGCCATACCCAGCTGTCACTGTGTCTTAAGATGTCTTGACAGTATTTATAAGATGTCTTGAGACATTTTCTTATGCCAAGACATCTCAAGAACGTTTTAAGACGTATGACTGAAGACACTGTCTTTGTCTTGAGACATGAAAGTTAACGTCTTAAGACAAAGAAGTAATTATTTTGTGTGTCTTGAAGACGAGGCATGACTTAAGACATCACTTTGTCTAAAGACATAGAGATGTTGTGTCTTAAGACAGTTCAGTTGAGTTCCAAAGCGTGGTCCATTACAAAAGGTCCTGTGGTATGAGTGTGGTATTCCTGTGGTACTGCCAAACTTACAATACAAAATTACAATTGAGGATTACCAGGATTACCACAGCACTGCCTAATGTAGAATATAATGAGAATATAACAAGTATGTCCTCAAGAAACAGCCTGCTGTAATGTTATGGTTTTTGTGTGATATTACTAAAAGAACATGCAAGGAAGCAACAAGGTTTTTCTTGCTGTACTTTTGTGATTCTTGTATGTTTGGTGTTTTGATTATTGCAGAAATGTGTTTACAGTAGCAAAACAGCAAAAGAAAAACTTTGAAAAGTTGTGAATGTATGTGTATGTATGTGTGTTAGCTCAGCACATCAACAGTGCATGCTTTTCTAATGCGCTATAAAGAGTGTTTAATGTAATGAATCCTAATTCTGTGCATAATATCAAACGACTTATAAAGTGATACGGCTGTGAGCAGTACGCATCGTGTCCTGTGTTTGCTCTAAAACTAATATTCTCTATCATTCCCCCTCTCAGGGGCGTAACAAAGACACCAGCGTTAGGTTAGCACCCGCTCCCAGCAGCGCACTGTAACCATAGCGTCCGCCCAGCTTCAGCTCTGTACAGCTGTCTCACCCAGCAGCGCACTGTAAACATACTGCCCAGCTTCAGCTCTGTACAGCTGTCTCACCTAGCAGCGCACTGTAACCATACCGCCCTGCTTTAGCTCTGTAAAGCTGTCTCATCCCAGCAGCGCACTGTAAGCATACCGCCCAGCTTCAGCTCTGTACAGCTGTCTCATCCCAGCAGCGCACTGTAAGCATACCGCCCAGCTTCAGCTCTGTACAGCTGTCTCATCCCAGCAGCGCACTGTAACCATACCGCCCAGCTTTAGCTCTGTACAGCTGTCTCACCCAGCAGCGCACTGTAAACATACCGCCCAGCTTCAGCTCTGTACAGCTGTCTCACCCAGCAGTGCACTGTAAACATACCGCCCAGCTTCAGCTCTGCACAGCTGTCTCACCCAGCAGCGCACTGTAACCATACAGCCCAGCTTTAGCTCTGTACAGCTGTCTCATCCCAGGAGCGCACTGTAAGCATACCGCCCAGCTTCAGCTCTGTACAGCTGTCTCACCCAGCAGCGCACTGTAACCATACCGCCCAGCTTCAGCTCTGTACAGCTGTCTCATCCCAGCAGCGCACTGTAAACATACCGCCCAGCTTCAGCTCTGTACAGCTGTCTCACCCAGCAGCGCACTGTAACCATACCGCCCAGCTTCAGCTCTGTACAGCTGTCTCACCCAGCAGCGCACTGTAACCATACCGCCCAGCTTCAGCTCTGTACAGCTGTCTCACCCAGCAGCGCACTGTAAACATACTACCCAGCTTCAGCTCTGTACAGCTGTCTCATCCCAGCAGCGCACTGTAAACATACCGCCCAGCTTCAGCTCTGTATAGCTGTCTCACCCAGCAGCGCACTGTAAGCATACCGCCCAGCTTCAGCTCTGTACAGCTGTCTCACCCAGCAGCGCGCTGTAACCATACCGCCCAGCTTCAGCTCTGTACAGCTGTCTCACCCAGCAGCGCGCTGTAAACATACTACCCAGCTTCAGCTCTGTACAGCTGTCTCACCCAGCAGCGCACTGTGAACATACTACCCAGCTTCAGCTCTGTACAGCTGTCTCACCCAGCAGCGCACTGTAAACATACCGCCCAGCTTCAGCTCTGTACAGCTGTCTCACCCAGCAGCGCACTGTAAACATACCGCCCAGCTTCAGCTCTGTACAGCTGTCTCATCTCAGCAGCGCACTGTAAACATACCGCCCAGCTTCAGCTCTGCACAGCTTTCTCTCCCAGCAGCGCACTGTAAACATACCACCCAGCTTCAGCTCTGTACAGCTGTCTCATCCCAGCAGTGCAGCCATGGAGGCTCATAAGGTTTGGAGGATGGGCAGGTGAGATGTTATGCTGGTGTGCAGCAGAATCAGTCAGTTGAAGCATTTAGGTAGCTGGAACAAATGAAAGGCTGCCTCAGAATTAAATCTAATATTGATCACAGTGCAGCAAGGTTAGCACACTGAAAAACACAACAGTGAAACTGAACATAGTCCGTCAGTCTGTGTAGTTCAGAGAGGGTAGTAATAATTTTAATTTGCTCTGTTACATTTACTCTAGTAACGTCTTGGTGGATTTGTATTTTCCAGAATATTTTTAAAATATATTATTTGTGCTTTAGATTAATAATCTACATTTAACTCCCCTACATTTTAGTCAGTAATATATAATGACCAGTTTGTTTTGTGTCTAAGTTCATTGTTATGCCTTGCTGTTATTGTTTTGCTGCATTTACCTCATGTGTCTGTTTTTTTTTAGATGTTTCTCATCAGAAATCATCTGAAGCTGAGCAACTGGTGAGACTCAAGTTTTAATTTTTTAAATAAAACTATATGAATGTCAGACAGATGTTTAGATTTGGTGGGTCTTCCAAAAAAATATACTTCATGAACTATTTATTGTAATACAGAAGAGCAGAATGTTTAGGTAAAGCTGGGTTACAGTACTCAAATATCTGCGCTTTATTCATTCAATTTATTAATATGTTATTTGCCATTACAGCTGTGTTCAAAATATCAATATGGCAATATCACCAACACTGTATCAATATTTATAAATTTACTTCTTCATGTTACTTTAATGTGTAATACTGCAAGTCTCAGAGCCCTACAATTTATAGCATACAGCATGTGGTAAACATGCTGTAATAGAGTTTAGCGCTTATTAATAATCATTTAATGTAATAATTCTCTGTGAGAGATTAGAGGCATTGAACTCTTCAATCGTCTGGTTCTTGTCACGGCCACTGTGAACAACTCTGACTCTGTAAGTTTTTCCACAATGGAGCATTTCATAACAGACTACTTTTTTGCATCTTAATGATGAAATTGTGCTTAAAAATCATGTAATTCTCCTTTAACACAGCTTTTAACAGATACAGATATCAGTACTAAGCTCACACCTGCCTCAACAGCAAATGATCATTTCTGTTGCATGTTGACTTTGGCATGTTAGAGGATGAAAACAATAGAATTGTGAATTATCTAATCAACTTTGTTGTTTTCAATCCTTCCAAAGGAACATCCTCTCTTTGGGCCTCATCCAGTATGGTGGCAGTCCATATCATTCTCAACACTCAACTGTGCTCTAACCCAAGTGGCCTCATCCTGATGCTTCTTTCATTACACTGAACATCATTTTCTGAACATCAGCTATGCGTGTGAGCTGGGTGCCACGCTGGAGTTCATGCATAGGTATTATTTAAAGCCTTGTCACATTTCTTTGTGTACTAAATGCCTGAGTTGATTTTAGATGAGTAAACGTATGTATATTGTACATTATATTCTACTTATAAAGGAAATATATAATGCTTTCCCTTTCATTTATTGTGTTATGTAGCTTTTTGTGCGTGTAAGATACAAAGCTGAAAGTATATGTCAGAGGGAGAAACCTTCTCCCACAGAAACCACTTTTCTCAGCTGCCTGAGGCCTGGAGTTCCCCAGCCCTTTTCCTTTGTTACAAGATGATGTAATCCCATAACACAATCCTTATTGCCCACCTACCAGCGAGCTTGGCATCCCCTTACACAATGCAACGCATCTGCCGGAGGCCGTGTATTGGTGGAACCGCTCTGGCGCTTGGTCAGAAACAAGTGAGCAAGCTGACTAATCAGAGCGTACTGGGTTCATCAGGACGGAGGGGCTTAAAGACACAGGAGCTCTAACAGAGCGTTTCAGACAGAGCGTGAGTAGAGATTTACAGTATGAGAAAAGTAATGTGTTTCTGCAACACTGAAGCATGTAAATATTATAGTAGACCCCAAAAATAAAATTATGAACGTTGGAAATTAGCATAACAGGTCCCCTTTAAATTTAGCCTGTTTATGTATGCAGATCCAAAAATAATTTCAAATTTATTGTCTTAAAATTGATTTTTCAACAGATGCATTTTCCTCATATCTCTGACAAAGAAGACTAACACAAAAAAACAGAGGAAGAAGCGATGGGCTGTGAATCTGATTGATGGATTTAACTCTGAAAGGAGAGATCGGTAACATTAGCAGTGTGATATCAGTAATGTTAGTGTTCAGGCATTATGGCATGGACATATGCACATCGAGTTATCTGTGTCCTGTTTCCTGTGTCCACATATGTCCACATAAAATGTCCACAGCTTGCCTCTATTCCAGCTCCCAGCACATCTGAGTCTGGTATTAATTGTTTGACAGCTGATCATTATCTGGCTCAGGTATGTTAGGAGTGCTGCTGGGGTTCAGACCTCTGTATTACTCTGTTGGTCAGTTTTTCTTTTTAGTCCATATGAATTTGTCTTAAAATAGTTTCCCATCATTTATAATTGTTCATAGTACTATATTGCTAATAACTTATATACGGAATAACAGCAGAAATAAAAAAAATCAGATTCATTGGTTTGTGGAACTCTGTACTTATTGCAGTATAAATTTCAAATTTCTACACAAAGTCAGTTAACATGTTTTTCCTTGTCTGCAGAACATATCAAGTGTGATGATGCTATTGTACTATGCATATACACAGATGTAAAAACAATAAACAATAACTGTAATCTATATTTTTGAAAGCTACGTGGGTGCTTTTTCATGGGCTATGCATTGGATTGCAGAGTAAATTATTTGAATGTAGAAGTATTCTGAATTTTTAACAGATTAACAAGGAAATACAAAACTGTAAAATAGTGATTTTCCACACCCCTTTAAATTACTTTACTGTAATTTCTGCATACTTATTATTGTTCTTGTTCTCCTTCTTATTATTATTTTAAAAGTTGATAAAATGATACCTTCATTAAGAAATGAAGCAACTGTAAAATAGTCATTGTAAAAAAATGTATTTTTAACACATTTTTTAAAACATTAAGGGTTAATTACTATAAAAAGGTATTTAAAAGAACTGAATTAGATTTTTACATTTTGCAGCAACGCTGTATTACAAAATAGTTGCATAAGAGTCTTCCCTCATACTACCACCATGTTGAAGGCATGGTCTGAACTCACAAATAAATTTTCACTGATTCTATAAGTTTTTCTAATGCAACAGAAACATTTAAAGGGGAATTCCACATTTTTCTAAACTTAATTTTGTCATTGCGATGTAAGTCATTTAGTGGTTTCATATAAAATGGCTTATTCTAATATATATATATATATATATATATATATATATATATATACATATATATATATATATATAAATAAGTGATACCATTATGCATCCTACATAGAACAAAAAAATAATTATGAAAAAAAAAATTACTAGAATTATTGCTATAAATAATGTTACGTTTTAAAATTCCCTTGAAAATATTTAAAAGTAAAAGATTTATTTTAAAAAATGAGGTAAAATTAAAAAAAATACGTATTATGCATCCTACATCTTGAGACATCTTGGGATGTTATTATTGCCAAGACATCTTAAGATCTGTGTCTATAGACATGTCTTAAAGACACGTCTTCATTTCATAAGACATGCCTCAAGATGTCCTAAGACGTCTTCATAATGTGTCTTTAGACATGTCTTAAGACATCCCAAGACATGGTAATGGCTGGGTATGGCGCTCAGAGTTTCAGCGTGTTGCTCAGTACTCGGTTATTCTGAGTGAATTAGCTTTATTGATAACGGTCTGTAGTCAGAGCGTCTGTAGAGGCTGCGTTTCCCGTAGCAGGTCAGTCAGACGGAGCGTTTCGTACAGTGTGAGTTTATTAATCGTAGCTTTGTCTGAACACGATGGTCTAATAAACGGACAGTGAGAGTCACCAAAGATCTCTCTGTGTAAGATCTCTAACATCACACAGTGTCTGTCTGGCTTTAGAGGACATTCAGCTACAGCTCAACCAGCCAATCAAAAGACTCCCACAGGACGGAAAACCAGAAGCGTGAGCTCCTCGGATGCATCAGCCTCAGATGTGATACATAATAACATTAAAAGATTCAGAGAATCTGGAGAAATCTCTGTATGTAAGGAACAAGGCCAAAAACCAGTATTTGCTGGCTGTGATCTTTGGGCCCTCAGACAGCACTGCATTAAAAACAGACATGATTCTGCAGTGGAAATCACTGCATGGGCTCAGGAACACTTCTGAAAACCATTGCCAACTTTTTTGGAACACGTTGTTGGCATCAAATTCAAAATGGGCATATATTTTTCAAAAAACAATAATATTTCTCAGTTTCTACATTTGATATGTTGTCTTTGTAGTATTTTCAGTTAAATATAGGGTTTGAATGATTTGCACATCGTTGCATCCTATTTTTATGTACATTTTGCACAGCATCCCAACTTTTTTGGAAATGGGGTTGTATTACAATAGATTTATTTTTTATTTATCAGTCCCAGGTTTTTTGTGTGAGGTCCAAACTGAATGTTTTCTTTTCTTAACTGAGAGTTGGGGCCGTATTACAGACACTTCTGAACTCTGAAATTTGATCTGTTTAGTTTCCATGGCGACTTCAGTATGGACTTAATTTCGGACAGTAGCTATTACAGAATAACAGTTCCTACCTTCATAATCTCTAGATAAGAAAACAGCATCACACAAACATCCTAACTAGACTAAACCTCCTAAATCCTGTCCTAACTTTAGGATGAACCCCAACAGGGTCCTCACTTCTGTTTAAGGTCCGTTTCTATGGTTTTTAGGCAGCTGTGTCAGCAGCATAGTTCACTACCAGCATAATGAGCTCCATTTATTTCTACTGTAAAACGCTGCTTTCACTGTGAGATGATTTTCTTTTCTAACTCTGCGTTTTAAAGATCTCAGACGCTGCAGACTCGATCTCCACCGCCCCTCTGATCACCTTCGTGTGTTAATGTTGATGATGAAATATGCCTGAGTGGTTTTGGATTTCCTAACTGGAAATAAGATGCCGTAGGATGCAAAAAGCACATGTGTGAGTGAAGAACCTTTTAAATTTTCAAAGAACCTTTGCATTATGTAAAGGTTCTTTACCAATTTAATGGTTCTTTCTAGAACCTTTACATTATGTTGAGGTCCATTAAACTTTAAAATGATTCTCCACATTCACAGATCTCATTTGCTAACAAGATCTTCTCCAAAGATCTGTTCATTGAAAAGGTTTTATAGGGAAACAAACATTGTTCTTCTTTGACAAAGAAACCTTTTTGGTAGCTTTATTTTTAAGAATAAAGATATGATTTACTTCTGTAATTAATTTGCGCAAAATTTTATCTTGAGCTTCTCAAATCTTAACTTAAGTCCAAATTTAGGAAGTAATTGATTATTATTTATTTGATTATTATTATTTTAGTAAGCAATGATTATTATTTTTTTCATAAGCGGATGAAGATGAACCACCAAAAAGGAGACACAGCTTTCACATGGAATGTCCAAGTAGTAGGTTTATCATTAAATGTCCTTTATGAACAGCTGATAAAAAGGAAACTGAGCTGCTGAGTTTAATTCTGCTCTTTTGTGTTGCTGCATTTGTCTGTCTCTATTTTCTCCCAGTGTAACAGTCCGTACGACTATAGTCCAGTCCGGGTCACCTGCCCCAGTCCGGGTCAGAAACCACATCATACCTTCTATCTGCCCTCCGACACTGACCTGACAGGAAGAACTAAACATCTCCACATTTGGACCAGCAGCTTTGGTTAATTTAGTTTGGTGGTGATTGGTGGGGACTGTCATTGCTGTTAATGTGCTCTGCCTGTAATGTCTGACCACTGCTTAGACTGTTTAAAGTGAAAATAGGACTTTTGTACATGTTTATTTGCCCCTGACTGGCCTGGATCACCACCTGACTACCCCCCACCCCTGGCACCGCACCCCAGTGCCGGTGTTCGGTGTCAGCTGTTGTAAATACACTTGTACATCACTGACAGTGAGGTGTGGATGGATATTAAAATGTGCACTGGCCACTCAAGCCACTGAGTCAATGAATCCTGTGGCTAAAATTAAGAATTTGTGACCAGAATTACAGGAGCTTGTTTACTGTATTTACATGTTGTATTTAAAAATAACAAATTAAAATCCTGAAGTGCTCAAAAACCAAACTTTCTTTTCCTTTACCTGTCCCTGGTTGCTTGGCAATGATACCATACTCTAAAGGAACTACATTTCTTGGTGGAATACTTGTTAATGTCCATTATTATGAAGAATAACTTAACTTTAAAAAATTGTGTGTTTTATCATATTTTATATTATTCACTGTTGTTTAAAAGCAATAAGCCACTCAAGGCTGTGCATTACTGAGATTTTATCAAGGGAAGGTGGTTTTAGTCCACTTCACGTCATGCCTACAAACCCCTACCCCATGATAAAATTGTACAGCAAACAATAGCAGCCTATTTTATTTCAGGCCCAGCTTAAAAACTAAGTAGTTACTCACTCAAACAACGATCCATGTTGCTTCTAAAGGATTAGCCGACCTGAGATTGAGGGACGCTGAGTGGGTGTAATGCTCAGTGAGCAAAGCTCCCTCTGCACCGGTACCTGCTGACGCCTCTCTGAAGGCCCACTTCACCTGCAGAGCTACAATTCAACAGAAGCCCTGATCACACTGATCTCAGACTGAACACACTGAACACACGGAGCCCAGACTGAACACACTGAACCTAGACTGAACATACTGAGCCCAGACTGAACACATTGAGCCCAGACTGAACACACGGAGCCCAGACTGAACACACTGAGCCCAGACTGAACACACGGAGCCCAGACTGAAAACACGGAGCCCAGACTGAACACATTGAGCCCAGACTGAACACACAGAGCCCAGACTGAACACATTGAGCCCAGACTGAACACACAGAGCCCAGACTGAACACACGGAGCCCAGACTGAACACATGGAGCCCAGACTGACCACACGGAGCCCAGACTGAACACATTGAGCCCAGACTGAACACACAGAGCCCAGACTGAACACATGGAGCCCAGACTGAACACACAGAGCCCAGACTGAACACACGGAGCCCAGACTGAACACACGGAGCCCAGACTGAAAACACGGAGCCCAGACTGAACACATTGAGCCCAGACTGAACACACAGAGCCCAGACTGAACACATTGAGCCCAGACTGAACACACAGAGCCCAGACTGAACACAGTGCAGGCATTGCATTCAGTTCAGCATCACTAATCATTTAGAATTGTTCAGCCTGTTTAGTACACTGATTTTCTTTCTTTCTTTCTTTCCTTATTTATCTATTTATTTATTTATTAGGGCTAAGGAAATAAGAATAAATGTTTGAGTATGGTAACTCAGTGTGCACAGTAGTTGAGTACGAAACCTCAGTCAGTGTTTAATTTAACAATATAGTATTTAATTAAAACACACCATGATTTCTGAGCTGAAAATGTGCTTCAGTTACAATAATTTTGCTTCAAACCTGCTTTAAACCATTAAACAGTGTCTATATCAGGTTTTGGACAAACCTTAGTTAACACACAGCAGTGGAGTTTAAGAACCCAAACTGGAGTTAAACTCTAAACAAATAGCTAAACTAATGACGGAGCAATTGCCCCTAAATGTTTTAACTTAACTTTTAACTTGATAATCGCATCCAGCAGTGAAGCTGCAATCCACTGTCACAGTATTTGTACGTGGACCGAATGAATTTATTTATTTATTTGTTTGTTTGTTTGGTTTTTTTTGTTGTTGTTTTTGTTTTTTTTGCTTGTTGGTTGGTTGGTTGGTTGGTTTGTTTGGAAGAGGCTCCACCTTAAACTGGCTTTTTTATTTTTACTGACTGGTTGATTCACCGTCAGTCCGGTAGGTGGCGGTATCTAGTCTGCTCTCCGCCATAAGCAGCAGTAGAAGAAGGGGCCGTTGGCGGCTGAGGGATTGTTTACAGTGTAAGTAGAAAAATAAAACTTACCGTTTTGACACCAAACACAGAGAACCGCACTGAACTGCTGAACTAGTTCACTTTTAAGGACTAAATATGTTAAATAACAGAAGCAGAATTTATTCCGTCTTGATTTCAGCTTCTTTTGCGAAGGTCCACCTTAAATATCTTAAATAGTACAGCCGCTACAGGCGTCAGAATGGAGCTGATACACCATTTAAGGTGGAACTAATATTTGGGGAAAATATGCTACATTTAGCCTCGTCCTCTGTGAGTCTTTAGCTCCTGTGATTTTGGCTCATAATGTTGTTTATAGTTCAGCGTTTTATTCGGCGTTTATAAAACACGGTCAGAAAGATTAAACCGCCCGTTTTAATTCAGACCCGTTTTCAGGCAGCTCTGACTTCCCTGCTGAAAAACCCATAGAAACCATTAAGTGTTTCTGTTCCTGATGGTTTGGTAATGTTTTTTTTTTTTTTCTTTTTTATCACAGTGTAAAGGATCCTAATGGTGATCAGTGGCTGATCCCAGACGCATTTGATGGTTTTCTAACCGGATCTGTGGGTGTTATGCAGGAAACTAGTGGTCTCTATTGAAAATCATTAAGCCGATTCCCATTAAAAAGCAAAACCATTAGATTTTAATTATAATGGTTTCTAGTGGTCTTTTTCCAGCTTATTTTATCTTTGTGTTAGCCATAAGTTAGCCCTGAGTTAGCGGTCTGTTAGCCGGATTAGTTTTTGAAGGATTTTCTTTTTAAAGAGGTGATTTGTTGTTTACCTCTAAAACCTTAATAAAAAATAACATGTTATAGTGCACATAGATTGTAGAGCAGGGGTGCCCAGACTTTTATCAGGGTGGGTAAAAGTGCAAATGAGTCTCGTTCACTAATAAATGAACTAATTTGTGCCATAATTACATAGATTTACACAAAAGTTGCACTGCAAGAAAAGGTATCTTAGCAAGTGAAATGATCTGAAATCTAGTGAAAATATCTAATATTTCTCATTTTGATATGGTTGTAAGCTTATTAAAAGATGATGTAACTTTTTTCACTTTCTATTTATAGACAGTTTATATGTCTTAAGTGATTTTAGTAGGTCTAATTATCTCACAATATTGGCGGATATTTTTGCTGTGTTCAAGCGATATTTCTTAAAACAAGCAAAAGCCTTTGCCGATATAGTGAGAATTTTACTGAACAAAATCACTTAAGTAAAAATCACCATACAATACCATCTTACTTTTGCTCTGCCTTTATATAGCTAGTTTGCCCCGTAGTGCAGCCAATCAGAAGTCTCCAAGTTCAGGTCCTGATAAACGGATACGTAAGACAAGAAAAAGAGAACTACTACAGGGCAAGACAGCAAAAACATGCATGTGCACCTTGGTCAGTGTTTTGTGAAAGTTATTTTTTCTTTGAAATAGGCAGGCTGAACTCAAAACAAATCAAAAAGTTACACAGTATTTTGAAAAGTGGTATATCAGATGCCCATTGGCCCTCATGGTTTCATGCCATGGTCAGAGAGTATTGCAGGTGGAACTTAGTGGTGCAGTGTCCATATGTAGTTGTCTTTGGCTGTAGGTGGTTTGTGGTTCACTGTTCCACGAATTGGCAAACACAAAACTGGTGTTCTCTTTTATGTTGGTATTTTATGTTGGCCAGGGGCCAGTTGTCTTAGCCCACCTAAAGGCTATTACAGGCCCCTTGCTGGATCCCTTGCGGTTTTGCTAGAGTTCTGTTTGTGGACTGAAAACTCAGTGCCATAGTGCCAGAGTTGTTGCAGGTCAAACTGTCCTAGCTGTCTGTGTCAGATCCTTTCTGCAGCTGGATCATGGATTTCTTGAGAAACAAGTTAAAGTGTGGCTAGGAAAACACACGTCAGACCCCAAGGCTGTCAGTACTGGAGGATGATTGTTGACATTTGAACTCGACAGCAACACATACATCCCTTCCTTCAGTGCTCCTTCAGAAGTTCTGCCCTCCAAATTCGTGAACGTGGAAGGCAATAGTCACTGGACCAGCAAATTTGTTTTTTAGGTCTTTGTGGCCATAAATTCCTTTGCAAACATTGTACAGACAAATACTATGATATAACGTTAGATCAAACGACCACATAGCAAGTAATATAACTATCGTTAGCTAGATTGTGGGTTAGCAAACTGTCACTACAAGTACTTACTGGTTCCGTGAAACAGCAAAAATAACCTGTGAAGCAGGAGCAGCCTCCTCATCTCTTTCATGCCTTTCAACTCTTGATGAAGCTGAAGTCAGTTTTTTTTCACTAGCTCCTTGTTTGAATTTTCCTGTACCATTTTAAATGGTGCAGCACTTGCATTCTGTTGCATCAACTTCTTGTTCAAATTCACCCGTTTCACCCTGATGATGCACCAGTTAGGCTGTATTCATGTGCCTCAGCTTGTTCAAATTGTCCCGTTCCACCATAAATGGTGCTGCAGTTACATGAGCTTTTAAAGGATACTCCTTTTATACCCAAACATGATACCCTCATCTGTTACTAATTCACCTGCTTACTGTGGAATGTTTTAAAATGGTCTTTTGAATATTCTGTAAACTTTTTAGTCTTATTTTGCTCCTGTCTAAATGCTTTTGAGTGTGTTGCAGGCGTCCAATTCAAAATTTGTTCTCATTACAATCACGATGGTCAGCCAATACATTAAAAATAATTTCTTTGTAAACAAACGTTCAGGAGAATTAACTAATCACATATTCTTGTTTTTATTGCATTTTTAAAAATTCTAACTCTAAATAAATGCTTTTTATGTTAAGAAGGCGCTCAAGTACATTGTTACATTTTGTTGCATTTTCCCTTGAATTTTGAGTGTTTTGATTTTGATTGTTTTGAGTGTTTTGATTTCGATATTGATCTTCTTTTTCTCTTCTTTCAGAAAGTAACATCATCCTATTGTACATCTTCTGTTGTTCCTACTGTTCCCCTGCCTTCACAGATCAAATTTACCTGCAGCAAGAGGTTCCACCAAAAGGTATTCATCAGACTAGTCACGACTAAATAAATGGAGAGCAGAAGTCAAAAGCAGAAAAATATACTCAAAGATAGAACTCATCAGTGTTCAGAATGTGGGAAGAGTTTTACTCAACTGGGTACTCTTAAAGCACACCAGCGGGTTCACACAGGAGAGAAACCATATCACTGCTCAGAGTGTGGAAAGAGGCTTACTACACAAAATGGCCTGCGAGCGCACCAACGCATTCATACGGGTGAGAAACCTTTTCATTGTCCAGAGTGCGGGAAGAGTTTTACACTACTGAGTAATCTCAGAATACACCAGCGCATTCATACAGGAGAGAAACCATATCAGTGCTCAGAGTGTGGAAAGAGCTTTACTCAACTGAATGGTCTCAAAACACACCAGCACGTTCACACAGGAGAGAAACCGTATGAATGCTCAGAGTGTGGAAAGACTTTCAGTCATCCGATTTGTCTCAGTCTTCACCAACGTGTTCACAAAGGAGAGAAACTGTTCTGTTGTTCAGAGTGTGGGAAGAGTTTTGTTACCCAGAATCATTTCAGAGTACACCTGCGCATTCACACAGGAGAGAAACCGTATTACTGCTCAGAGTGCGGGAAGAGTTTCAGTCAACAGGCTAATCTCCAAGTGCACCAGCGCATTCACACCGGAGAGAAACCGCATCAGTGCTCAGAGTGTGGAAAGAGTTTTACCCATCAGAGTAACCTCCTAAGACACAAGCGTGTTCACACTGGAGACAAACCTTAATACTGCCCAGGCTGGAAGGAGCTTTACTGAATATTACGAATTTAAAGAGACAATTGTGTTAAAAGTGAGGAAAATGTTTCACATTTCAGTCTGAAGACTGTCACTTATACTGACTGAACAGCAGCATGTTTTATTGGTGTTGAGAATGTATTCTACAAGAAAATCTGAAATGCATCCTGTTTGCTTTGATTTACTTGAAATGCACTGCGTAAACAATCACTAGGCAATTGCTATGAGGCTCCTTTCCACAGAATCCATGAGTTTATTGTATTTGTTCATAACCAATTTTAGCAGAAGCGAGCACTACATTCTGCGAGATTCAGTTCATTAGAAAACATTTTCAATCATTGTAAAGTTGGATGTGCACTACACGACTATTACAAACTTAAAATATGTCTAAGCATCACAAACTTTCTCTGTTTTGTCGTGAGGGCACTCACACTAAGACGACAAGCAAAAAGAGAGTATAACACATGTTTCAGCTACGAAGACAGCAAGACAGTGTCAAACCACATTCTGCATGTATTACAATAATCCAGATCTGTCACCTTTTGGCAAATTATGACATGAAAAATATGACAAAGGAGACCGAACTGTTGAGCAGCTGAAATCCTATGTCAAACAATTATGAAAAAGCATTTCACTTTCAGAACTGCAGCAGTGTCTCCTCAGTTCCGAAACACTTACAGAGTGTTGTTAAAAGAAGAGGTGATGATTTCATGACGATGATTTCAACATTTGATTTGTTGTCTTTGTAGTATTTTCCTTTAAAAATATGGTTTACATGATTTGCATATCATTGCATCCTATTTTTATTTACAGTCTACACAGCATCCCAACTTTTTTGGAAATTGTGTTGTACATGTAGCTCCGCTGTTCAGGTAGTGTTAAGCACATCTTCACATTTTTCTCTGTTCTTCTAGCTCCTTGGTTGGCTGTTGTTTGAATCACTCACCGAGTTCATCTCTGACCTTCTCACACTGCAGGACTCATGAGCGTTTGGGTCATAGATATCACGTTTGATAACTCCAGAGTTCGATCAGAGGACGAAAGATTCACTCGTTTCTCCTCTCACACAACCAGATCATCTGTGCCATCGATCACTTCCTATTGAACTCCTGACCTGGAAAATCACTTCAGATTATGACAGTTTGTTGAAAGGGGCAAATTGGGGTTAAAATTGGGCTAAAATTTTGTCATGTTGGCCCAACTTAAATCTCATGCTTCAGAAGGTCCCACAGGTACTGTTGGGTTTAAGTTGAGTGAGGAAGGGGCCATGTTATCTATAAAAGCTTTTTTGGCTAGCCAAGCAGCAGAGTACTTAGTCACATGCAATAGGGCAGGGGTTTATAATCCCAGTTTTGGCAACTCCACGCTTTACACATTTTCATGTTTTTCCTACTCTACATACCCAATCCAGCCACCAGGGAACTTGATAATTACTTAATTCTATTAGGTGTGATAAGGGAATGCTCAGAAATGTGCACAGTGAAGCGTCTCCAGGTCTGGCAGTGGAAGCTCCTGCGATAAATCTGTGTTCCTAAATAAATACCATGATCTGCTTGAATTGTTGCTGACGTACCACTGTTTTGATGAAAGTGTCTTCAAAAAACTGGCAATAGCTTTGAGTGTTGCTTCTCAGTCCATCTGTAACCACAGACATTTGTGATTAAAACTGCCTTGATGCACAGAACTGCGCAAGTGTACAAAACTATTTGCAAAGCCTTGGATTTTTTCAGGACCACAGTGGGATCAGTCAATGTGAACTTCAAGTTTTGGAACTAACAGTGCCCTTTTTAGACCAGTGCCCAACCCCAGTCCTAGAGAAATAGTGTCCAGCACAATTCAGTAGTTTCCCTAATCATACATGGCCAATAAACCTGGTTAGAATCAGTCGTGTTTGAGCAGGCAAGTCACTAGACTGTGCTGGTCTTCCAGAACTGGAGTTGTCCTAGACCTCGGCCATCTGACAAACTCAGTAACCAGGTGAGATCTGCCTTTATCAGGGAGGTAACCCAGTCCAGTAGTGCTTTAGAAAGACAAGTCTTTGTTGTGGAGTGGCTATCCCAGACATGTCAAACTGGGTTTCCTCCAGGCCACAGCTCTGCTGGGATTAGCATGCTTCCCTTGCCTAATGTTCTGATTTCAGTTTACAAAGCCTTTGCTGATGAGTTGTTTAATGAGGCAGAATGATGAATTTTGCAAAAATGTGACCTGCAGGGACAAAAGTCTGACACAGGGCTGTCGCAGGTACCTTGTACTGTTCTTCACCTGGCTGAAACCATCAATATGGCAGATTCTCATTTCAAAGAACTGAATCACACAGCCAAGGTGATGTTGGAGTAACTTATAAACTGAAAGTACCCTGTTCAGCTGGAGTTCGTTTTTGAACCCCACAGAACGTTTTGAAGGACCTGCAGGGGACAGTGCATCATCGAGTATGTATGTGTTTGTTCATGATATCTTGTGTAGTATTCCAAGTATTGTGTATTAAAAATAAACAATAAAATATTTCTAATGGAGAATAATGGTTCCTAGCTGGTATTTTTCACCAAAAACCTTTTCACAAAACATCTGGTATTTTGAAGGAATCTGAAGAATTTTTAGCTAAGAGTGAGGGAAAGATTGACCTCTGTTATTTGAACATTTTCCATGAATCATATGACAGTGAGAAGTGCAGAGTAGAACTGTTGAGGATAAAACAATGCATTGAATAAGATCATTAGGCCTCATTCTCCATTATCTTCCTAAGTTTGTAAGTGTGTTCTTGAGAAAGGTCCTAAGAAAAAGTCTATGTCGGATTCATGATGTGTTCTTAAAGCAGAACTGTTCTCACCTTTGTGCTCTTAAATGTGTGTGTAGATTAGGTTCTTACTTAAGAACAAATCCCTCATAAGAGAACATTGGTGAGTCAGAATCTTCATGACAGCATGACGTGTGTAAGTGGGTTTTAAGAAGAAATTTCTTTTTAAGAACATGGGGAATGAGGCCCATTATATTAAGACTACTTGTATTTTGATTGTTCTGTTCAGATTGATGCTAACCCTGGAATTACTATTGGGGAAAGTCTGTAGATGGTAAAAACAGTCATTACTAAATTGGATCATTCTGGATATAAAGTCTCATGTATGAAGACAAAAAATCTTCATATAGAAGAATTTGCCAAGTTAATAAAACTATTTATGTTTGTTTTGATTGATGATTTTGATAATTATTATTGTAATTGTAATAAATGTCTATCAAATCAGACAATTCAAACCATGCATTAGTGATTTTACTACAGTTTTTATAACAGGGTTTTAGGCATTCTTTGGAATGTGCTGTCTATAAATATATCGCTGCTGTCGCAACACACACACACACCATCTAAACCGCCTATCCTTCTGGGTCGCAGGGGGAGCTGAAGCCCATCCCAGCTGTCATTGGGCAGAAAGCACCGTCGGAACAAAACCTTGTATCTCCAAAATGGTAACTTTACAGGGGAAAGAAAAAAATCAATGGAACCAGACTTTTCTCCAAGTCATTTTGGGCCATTTCTTTTTGTCCATTTATCATGAAATTTACAAACAATGTAAAGGCCAACAGGTTTTTTAAACTATGTTATAAATAACATTATTCACAGATGAAATAGCATTTCATTAGCACAGCATATCTTAGAATATCACATCTGGTACAGAAGACCTCTGGACAATTTGTCACAGTCAACTGGATTTTAAAATGTAAAGATAAACAAAGGTACTGTTTCTATAGTACAGATACTGCAATGACTGTTTGGTAACACTGGTGATGTCTCATCTGTGATGGGTACAGTCACCTCACCCTTACCTTCATACATACACCAGAGATAAAGGTTTTAATGGCTCTCTGCTGTTTGCTCCACACAGAAACTGCTTTTGTGCAGCATCAGTGAACTGACAATATCTGTCATCAGTGACCCACAGTAAACATCTCCAGACTACACAATGTCCCACAGTTCATTTGATTCAATACACCATTAACCTGCTTACTGTGGTGTGATACAGATCTCAACAGCAAACAGGGCCGTGTCTGAACCGCCTTCCACCACTACCATATATGTAAGAATGAAGACGTACATTTTCTGAATCAGGGAAAAAATAATTCAGTTTAAAGCGATTTAAAGAAGTATTTTGGACCTTGTTGTGAATTGAGGGTCTTACAGCAAGAAACAGCTCTGACTGCAAGTTATGTTCAAATTTTGTTTTTTGAATTCATTTTTTGTTGCGTTACAAATTAAATTTAAAATGAGCTCTCCTTGATCTCGGGTTCTTCTCCTAGACGTGATTAAGTCTTGTTTGAAATCAAAGTGAGACGGAAGCCGTTTCCTCCTGTTTCTGAAATTTGGCTCCTGAAATAAATAAATAAATACTTTGATCAAAATACTGTCATGTGGATTAACTCTTAAGTGTCTGAGCTGAATAATAGTTCCATAAGAAAAGTGTAAGATTTGATCATTTTATTATACAGCTCTGTTCTAGATCACAGCACAGAACCCTCTCAGCAGTCTCTCAGTGTAGGAGGAGAACTCACCACTGCTGAAAAAAAATCATAGAAACCATTAAAAGTGTCTGTTGAGTTCTGCTGGTGTTCAATAGTCACTAATGGTATTTGGTGTGTTCCTGATTGATATCAGGAACCGGTTGATATCACAGTGTAAAGGATTCTAATGGTTTAACAGGTATTCTGATTCCAGATGCATCTGATGGTTTCCTAATGGGATCTAATCGTGCCCCCAACAAACTAGTGGTCTCTAATGGTAACCATTAAGCCAATTCCCATTAGAAAGCAAAGCCATCAGGTTTAATACTAATGGTTCTAATGGTCTTTTTTCAGCAGAGATGCTTTTCCCACTCATCATCAGAACTTCTTAGAGTGAAATGCGGATGTTAATCTCCTCTTCTGAGGGGGATTCAAGAGAAAAGAGTTCAGAAATCAGTGATCCTTCATTAATACAGCATTGAGATCTGTTTTGTTTATTCGAGACAATCTTAAGACGTTTTTTTCCTCTGGGTTTTACGGTTTCTCATGTTCTCTCTTTTTCAGTCCGGTAGGTGGCGGTATCTAGTCTGCTCTCCGCCATAAGCAGCAGTAGAAGAAGGGGCCGTTGGCGGCTGAGGGATTGTTTACAGTGTAAGTAGAAAAATAAAACTCACCGTTTTGACACCAAACACAGAGAACCGCACTGAACTGCTGAACTAGTTCACTTTTAAAGACTAAATATGTTAAATAACAGAAGCAGATTTTGTTCGGTTTTGAATTCAGCTTCTTTTGTGAAATTTCCGTTCCACCTTAAATAGTTTGAACAGATGCAGCATTTAAGGTGGAACGGAGAATTCGAACAATAAGCTAACCTAGGTTTAGCCTCGTCCTCTGAGACTCTTCCAGCTCCTGCGATTTTGGCTCATAATGTTCTTTATATTGCAGCTCCTCAAACGCCACTGTAATCTCAGCGGGTGATGTGGTTTCAGACGGATTTCTTACAGCAAGCAAAGTAATCTGTGAATACAGTGAAAAATTCACTAAAAATGACTCGAAATAAGTTAAATAATCGTATAACAAGCCAAAAACAGTCTCATTGTGAGAAATATTAGATATATTCTCTACATTTAAGACAATTTCACACTAATGTAGATTCGTCAGTAAGTTCTTAACTGAATTTGTTCTTAGTGTATGAAAATATTTGGAGTATCTTTAAACCACACATACACAAAAATCACAGAGGTCCTGTCTTTGAAAGTTAGTTTTCCAGACCTGCTGAGTTTATGTGGTGGTTTTTATGTATTTTAGCATGTTAACCTGTTCGTTAGCTCAGTCAGTAACGGGAACTTTTCTGTTTGTATATAAGAGATAACTATCAGAAACAGCCTGTCAAACTTCACTCGTCAGGATGCAGTCATTATTTCAGTTCATCATTATGCTACCGTGCAGGTCACACAGAAAGGATCCTGGTAATCAGGGCTTAAATTTGAATTTAGAAGGAGCTCAAATTATTTACCGGTCTGTAAGACCTGGGCACCGGCTGTTTATGGAGACGTGTGAGTCCATCTCCTTTTATTTACATTCATTGTCCACTTTATCAGCTTTACTTAACGTTAGGTGAACAGTAAGCCTGTAATATTAAGCTGGATATTTTTGGTTGGCAGACTATTCTCAGTTAGATGAACTGATGTGTTTAAAAACTCCATCAGCACTGCTGTGTCTGATCCACTCGCAGTGCTGAGAATGACCCACCACCCAAATAACACCTGCTCTCAGGGGGTCCTTTGGGGGTTCTGACCATTGAAGAACAGGGTAACAGAGTATGCAGAGAAACAGATGGACTACAGTCTGTAACTGTAGAAGTACTGAGTGAAACTATATGGTCAGTGGAGCTGATAAAGTGGACAGTGAGTGTAGAAACAAGGAAGTGGTTTTAATGAATAATCGTCTATATATATTGCGTCACTAAAATACTTCAAAAATATTTCCAAAGTGAGAAACAAAAGGATAATACGCACTTTATGTACAGTATGAACATGTTTTCTCACTGAATAGGGGGTTGAGATTTGGTCAGGTTTTAGCAGGCCACGCTTTAGACAACTCTGCTATAGAGGTACTGTTTCAGGGTTTTATGGTGTGTGCAGAATACTAGCATTTACTCCTTTTTTACCTGACCAAAATTGTGATTTAGGAGCACCTGTGTGAGAACAGATTTTGACCAGAATAGCCCAACACTTCATAGCCCAAGAAGCAGGTTTTTAATCAGTGCTGCGTACCAACGGCCTCGAATGCTACTATATTTACAGTGAATGTAAATCTCAGTGGTTAGAATCTTTGCTGGCTTACTGACCAAACTGGTAATAACTGCTGGTACAAACACATACTTTGTACTAATTAGACAAAACAGGGCTGTTTAGGCAGGGTGAGAAGGGTGCTGTGATCTTTGTGTTTATTTTAACCAAAAAGTATGTCACAGACTTTTTATTAAGACCCCAGGGAACTCTGTGAACTTGTGGAAAAAGGGTATGTCACCTTGGACAATGAAGGAAAATACCTGACTGCTGAATGTATCATTCTCTCTCACGGATGCAACCGCTGCACTTTAAAATGCAACATGACATTCAAATAAAAAGCTGGTAGATAAGAAGTTAACTTTGTCCAAGATAGACTGACCAAACCAGTTTTCCATTAACAAGAGCTTTGCAGCAATTTTTTTATGTTTGTTTTTTTTTTTTCAGTTTTGTTTTTTTTTGGATTGGATTGTGTTGAACAGAGATATAGAAACCATTTCTACTATTATGCATTTTATAGCGCAAAATCAAACAGGATTTGATTCACAATGTGTATATTATCGAATTGTGATCCCCCTACATCCTCAAACTTGAAGATACAGTCGTTGGTGTGGAGACTGAAGAGAAGGAGTGAGAGCATACAGCCTTGTGGTACTCCAATATTGAGGTTCCGAGGGTCTGATGTGTGTTTTCTAAACTGCAGTTGCGGTCCCCTGTCTGTCATCCATGATTCCTACTGGCAGATTTGATCTCGCTCAGGCAGCTGGGACGGTTTAAAATGCACAGCTTTCTTCACCCTGTAGTAGTACTGCTCCCAGTCCATTCTCTGATGCATCAGTTTGTACTACATGAGGCTTGCTGAAATCTGGGCTACATAGAACTGGGTCTGAACACAAGCAGCCTCTGAGGTCTTGAAAAGTTGCATCACATTCATCTGTCCACTTTACTCTTTGCGGCTTGTTCTTTTTTGTCAGTTCGGTGAGTTTAGCCGCCTATTCAGCAAAGTCTGGGAGGAATCGACTGTACCACCCAACAAGTCCCAGGAATGACCTCACCCTCCTCTTGGTTGTGGGAACAGGGGCATCCTTTGATGACCTTCATATTGTCAACTTGTGGCCTGATAACTCCATCCCCAAGCACATAACCAAGATAGGACACCTCCTTCTTGCCATGTCTCGCTGTAGATCACAACGTCATCCAGATAAGCCGCCGCGAACCCTTCTGTGCCTAAGTCCAGAGTAGACAAAAACTTTCCAGGCCTCTCTATCAGTTCATCTGCTCTAGGCATCGGGTAGGAGTTAAATGCTGAAACAGAGTTGAGCTTTGAGAAATCTACACAGAACCTCAATTCACCATCGTTTTTTTGGTAAAGGTACAACTGGGCTGCACCGCTAGCTCTTGGAGGACTCAATGATTCCCATCTCCAGCATCTTTTTCACCTCCTCCTTGAAGCTGGGGATCAGCCGTGCAGGGACTCGGCAGTTAGTCTGTCTGATGGGCTCGTCCTTCAGCAGTTTGATGTTGTGTTGAGCCGCCGTCGTCTTCCTGCTGGGGATGATGGCTTGCAGCTCCGCCCGTTAGTCTGGGCTCAGGTGGTTCAGGTCCAGTGTCGCTGCGTTGTGCTCACTGCCATTGCAATATGGGCTGTGCCACTTCGCCAGCAAGCTTTACATTTACATTTACAGCATTTAGCAGACACTCTTATCCAGAGCAACTTACAAAAAGTGCTTTGTCCATTTAGAGAGAAGATTTAGAGATCTTTGCTAGCTACCAATAGGTTAGAGAGGAGGCTAGTCCTGAGCTCAGATACAGCTAAAAACAAAAGTCCATGTTGATACCTAGAGAAAAAGAAACAGAGTTAAACACAGTGCAGTCCAATACATTTCAATAAGTGTAAAACAATACATTACAATGAATACTAAACTCAGTGCTCATTTAAGTGCTGTATAAAGAGATGTGTTTTCAGTCTGCATTTGAAGACCACGAGAGACTCTGCTGTTCGGACAGCCAGTGGGAATTCATTCCACCACCTGGGTGCCAGTACAGAGAAAAGTCTTGATGCTCATCTTCCGAGTGTCTTGAAGGATGGCAGGTCAAACTGTGCTGTGCTCGAAGCTCAAAGGGCTCGAGGTACAGTTCGAGTTTTGACCATTGCCATCAAGTAGGCTGGTCCATTTTTGGCTTTGTAGGCATCAGAGTTTTAAATCTGATGTGTGCAGCTACAGGAGGTGAAGGGAGAACAGCAGTGGGGTGACGTGACTGAATTCAGAAATATTGAAGACGAGCCGTGCTGCTGCATTCTGGATGAGTTGCAGAGGCTTGATGGCCTGTATAGGAAGACCAGCCAAGATTGAGTTGCAGTAGTCAAGCCTTGAGATGACAAGAGACTGAACTAGCACCTGGGTGGCCTCTCGAGTGAGAAAAAGTTGGATCCTCCGGATGTTGTACAGGAGAAACCTGCGTGGCCGAGCTAGGTTTGCAGTGTGAGCCGAGAACAATAACTTGCCATCCAGAATCACACCAAGACTTGCCTCTTCAGATGGAAAAATCAGAGTTCTCGAATGAGATGGCAAGATCATGATGAGGACCTATAGTTGCAGGGACGAATAGCAGCTCAGTCTTGCTAGGATTGAGCTTCAAGTGGTGAGCTGCCATCCATGAAGAGATGTTGGTCAGACGTGCCGAAATGCGACTGGAAACCTGTGTGTCAGAAAGTGAGAAAGAAAACATTAGTTGGCAAGCTTGTGTCAGAAGTTGGTAGTAGCACTAACGCCTTGTCACCTGGCTTAAGCGTCCTGTTCCTTGACACCTTGTCATACCAGTTCTTCTGGTACTGCTGCACTTGCTCCAAGTTCTCCTTCACCAATGCAGTCACACTTGCCATTTTTTCACGCATCTTCATCCCATGGAAAGGACGTTGGGTTTTTTTCAGTGTCTTGTTCCTCCCAGGCTTCTTTCAAGATGTCCAGTGGCCCTCGCACCTCTCTTCATTAATGCAACTGGAACAGTGAGAAACCTGATGATGCTTGAGGCAATTCTCTGTATGTGAACAGGATGAAGGGAAGCCAGGTGTCCCCGTCAAAACACGTGTCACACACAAACTTTCTGAGGAGTGTTTTCAGGCTCTTGTTAAAGTGCTCTACCAACCCATCTGTCTGAGGATGGTAAGGGGGGGGGTTTGATGCCATGAATATCTAATAAATTAAAAGCATCTTTAACCTGCTTTGAGGTGAAATTAGTACCTTGATATAATTTCTTTGGGGACCCCTACCTGTGAGATGAGCTGAACACTATTTGCTGTGTTTTCACCTTTTTAAGTGCGAAAGCCTCAGGATATCTGGTTGCACAATCACAAAGCTCTAAAATGTATCTGTTGTAGCTGTTCTGCTACAGGGAAGTGGACCTACTATTTCCATTGCAATGCGCAAGAACAGTTCTTCCACTATTGGGAGATTTATTAAAGGTGCTCTGTCATCTTAAGTGCTGCCCTGGCCAATAAAATCTGGTGGATATGCGATTCAAAGTTTTTGCATTCCCCATATGACCTGCCCATGGCTCAGAGTGTCCAAGCTTTAACACCTCAGTTTTGCCATTGCCATTGCCAAAAGCCCAAACATTACCAGTAAAGGTACATTGATAATGTCCTGGGATTTGTGTGTAAAACCATTAATAGTTTCAGTTTATCATTTTAAATCAGTCAGATGTTTCCACATTGTTGTATGATATATTTTGCTATTAGGTCTCCAACTAAGTAAATAGTGTTGATGTTAAGACTATTTGTCTCACATTTTTGTTGCTTTTTGTCATTGAATTTTGTATTTTTTATTTTAACTTTATCTTCTTTTTCAGGAAATAACGTCATCCTGTTGCACGTCTTCTGTTGCTCCTACTGTTCCCCTGCCTTCACAGATCAAATTTACCTTCAAAAACAGAGCAGGAGGTTCTACCAAAAGGAATTTATCAGACTGCAGAAATCTGGACTAAATAAATGGCGTGCAGAAGACAAAAGAAGAAAAATACATACAAAGATAGAAATCATCATTGCTCAGAATGTGGAAAGCGTTTTACTCAAATGGGTAATCTCACAGCCCACCGGCGCATTCACACAGGAGAGAAACCGTATCAGTGCTCTGAGTGTGGGACTAGTTTTACTCAACTGAGTACTTTCAAAGCACACCAGCACATTCACACAGGAGAGAAACCATATCGGTGTTCAGAATGTGGGAAAAGTTTTACTCAACTGAGTTCTCTCAAAAGACACCAGCACATTCACACTGGAGAGAAACCATATCACTGCTCAGACTGTGGGAAGAGTTTTGGTCAACTCTTTGCTCTCAAAACACACCAGCGCATTCACACAGGAGAGAAACCGTATGAATGCTCGGAGTGTGGGAAGACTTTTAGTCAGCCAGTTTTTCTCAGTCTTCATCAGCGTTTTCACACAAGAGACAGCCTGTACTACTGTTCAGAGTGTGGGAAGACTTTTGTTACCCAGACTGAAATCAGAGTACACCTGCGCATTCACGCAGGAGAGAAGCCGTACCAGTGCTCGGAGTGTGGAAAGAGTTTTACTCAGCTGGGTACTTTGAAAACACACCAACTCATTCACACTGGAGAGAAGCCATATCACTGTTCTGAATGTGGGAAGAGTTTTAATCTAAAGAATCACCTTCAAATACACCAGCGCATTCACACTGGTGAGAAACCGTATCAGTGTTCAGAATGTGGTAAGAGTTTTGTTCAACAGAGTAATCTCAAAACACACCAGCGCATTCACACTGGAGAGAAGCCATATCACTGTTCTGAATGTGGGAAGAGTTTTAATCTAAAGAATCATCTCCAAATACACCAGCGCATTCACACTGGTAAGAAACCGTATCGGTGCTCAAAGTGTGGAAAGAGTTTTAGTCACCAGAGTACTCTCAAAACACACCAGCGCATCCACACTGGTGAGAAACCGTATCAGTGCTCAGTGTGTGGAAACAGTTTTAGTCACCAGGGTACTCTCAAAACACACCAGCGTATTCACACAAGAGAAACTTTATGAATGCTCAGACTGTGGAGTTTTAACAATCAGACTAATCTCCCAAGACACAAGTGTGATCAGACTGGAGACAGACCTTAATACTGCTCAGGCTGGAAGGAGCTGTACTGAATGAATTTAAAGAAACAAATGGGTTAATGCATCCTATTTGCTTTGATTCTTGTATCACTGTTTTGAAGAAAGTTTCTTCCAAAAACTGCCAATAGCTTTCAGAGTTGGTTTTCAGTCCATCTGTAACCACAGCCATCTGTGATTAAAACTGTCTTAATAGACAGAGCTAGTCTATGGTACAAAACTATTTCCAAAGCCTAAAATCCTTTCAGGAACACAGTAGGATTAGTCATTGTGAAGTGGAAAACGTTTGCAAATGACAGAGCTCTTTCTAGACCAGTGCACAACCCTGGTCCTGGAGTGCCAATGTCTTGCACAGTTTGGTAGCTTCCCTAATAAAACACACCCACTAAACCTAGCAATTAACAGATAAAGAAAAGTTTGAATCAGGTGTTTTTGAGCAGGAAAGTCACCAGACTGTGCTGGCCCTTGTAGCTGGAGTTGTTCTAGACTTTGGACATTTGACCAAACTCACTAACCAGGTGAGATCATCCTATCTCAAGGAGTTCGCAAAGAACCCAATGGACAATCCAGCAGTGGTTAAGAAATTATCTGACATGTTAGACCCTGCCAGAAGGACACACTCCATAAATCAATCCTTTATAGTGGAGTGGCTATCCCAGACATGTCAAACTGGGTTTCCTCCAGGCCACAGCTCTGAGTTTAATGATGAAGGCTGCAAAGACAAGAATCTAACAAGTGGGGTAGACCAAGAATGTCAAATCAAAAAACCAGGTACTGGTTTCTTTACTTGGCTAAAACCTTGTTTTACCTGGCTAGCAACATCGTCCTAGGGAGAAAGAAATCTACCTCAGAGTGCACACAACCTTGGACTGGGACAAGTTCACTTTTCAGTATGACAAAGAACTGAATCTCACAACCAAGATGATGCTGGAGTATCTTATAAACTGAATGTATCTTGGATCTTGAACCCCAGAGAACATCTTTTGTGACAGCTGCAGAGGGCAGTTCATCATCCAGTTTGACCGAGCTTGAGAGAACCATTTGTTGTATGTAAAAAATAATTAAAATGAAATACGTGTAAGGGAGAATAGTAGTTCATAGCTGAGATTTTCCTGTTTTCACAAAAAAGAAACGTGAATAATTTTTAGCTAAGAGTGAAGGCGTGGTTTACCTCATCTTTCATGAACTAGATTTGACAGTGACTAGAGGAAGAGGATGAGAGCTGAAGTAGGATTGCTATCCTTTGACTTGACTTGTTAATGATATAACAATACATTGAATAAAAACATTAAGTCCATTTGTGTTTTGATTGTTTTGTGTAGATTGATGCTATACCTGGAATTACTGTCGGGGAAGGTCTCTAGATGGTCAAAACAGTCAATAATAAAGTGGATAGTTCTGGATGTAAAATCTGAATTATGTTTCAATTTGCAAAATCTTGATATACAAGTTAGTAAAACAATCTTTGTTTATTATTGTAATTGTTATAAAGGTCCTTATTTTTATAAAAGCAACCCACTCAAACCATGCTTTAGTGATTTTTTTTTTTAAAGGGTTTTAGGCACTCTGTAGAATGTGCTGACTGTAGAAGGCATTTACTGTTAAGACAGCATTACTCGCAGATGAGATATTACCAGTTCATTGGTGCAGTTTAACTTTATTTTATCTCTGACCCTATTGAAGAGTTCTTAACCTCACTAACTCAATTTACATTGTCCCCATAGTTAACATTGCCTAACTTAACTTACATTACCTTAACAGAGGCTTGTTAGCATTAAATACTTCAAAAACGTCAACATTAATTAGTTTGAGGTTTTCCAGCTGCAGGATGTTTGTGGGTAAGTTTTAAATTAGAATACAATATCTGGTACAGAGGTTTTCTAGACAGTTTGTCAGAATCGACTTGACATTTTATTACTATTTAAAGATAAACATATTCAAAGGTACTGTCTCAAGGGTGAAGACATTGCAGTGATTGGCAATGCTTGCAATATCCCATCTGTGAGGGATACAGTCACCTAATCCTTTCCTACTGTCATGGTTTCCCAGGTGCATTTCTTCCCTTTTCTTGCTCTGGTTGTTTAACCTGTCTCCCTTGTTACATGGGCCCTTCAGTTTGTTTTTGATTTGGTTCTTTGTTTCTGCCCTTGTCCTGCGCCCTTAACCTGTGTTCTTACCTGTATCTAGTTCGGCTGCCCCTCCTTCCCCTTATCTTGTCCCCTAAGCTGCCCCTCCTTTCTAATCTTGTCATTCACATAAGTAGCCCTCTTGTTTTGTTTTGTTTTGCCTGGTTTTTTTGATAGTTTGTGAGAGCCTGTCTCACTGAAGGTCTTATCTAATATTAGATTTCTTGGTTTGTGTTTGCTTTATATTTTCGTAGCTTTCTCTTAGTATTTGGGTTTGTTTAATGCTTTGTTTTTAATAAACTTCAAACCTCACACCTACATCCTGCCTCCGAGCCTCATTGCATGACAGAAGACCAGACCTCATCAATGTATCATGGATGTACCAAAACTTTTCGAAACTTTGAAAAGTGGATCATGGAAGAGAAGGAAGTCAATCTTCAACTAATTACAACTTTCTCCACCAACTTCACTTCTCCTGTCCCATCTTTGGAAATAAGAACGCTGCCTCTCTTTTCTCTAGGATTGCTGCTATTGTGGGAGTGCCAAGGGACTCTCAGACCATAACCATAGAACAGGGGAGGCCGATGGCCCAGGTCATACAGTGCTACAAAGTGCTCCAGAGGGCATCACTGAGCTAGAGCATGGCCAAGCTTCCACACCCACTAGTGCACTTGCATCAGAAGACACTTCACCAGCTCCCTAGCTCTCTGCCCTGCCAGCCTCAGAGTGCCAGTCTACCCTCAGGGTGCCACCCATAGTGCTCCAGTAGGACACCAGTGAGCTGTTGCCTGCCTCTGAGCCTCCACCCATTGCTATGTAGAGCACTGGCCCATCAACGCCTGCCCTCATCATGCCACCTGGAGCTACCAAATCATTGGTGGCTCACCAACACACCACATCTGTGGTGCCCCCCTTAGCAGCCTCTCTGGTGGTGGCTCCTCTAGCTGCCTCCCATGGGTTGGTGACCACAACTGGAGTTGATTGCTGTTCTCACACATTCACTCAGGTGTGTTGGCGGTGAAGCAGAGGGGAACTGATATCTCAGGGTGCCCTCATGTCTTACCTTCTAGCTCTGCCTTTTAGTGAGGTTATAATGGCTCTACCTGCCAGAGTCTCTGCTGCAGTCTGTTAATACTGTGTACTGTAATTGGCCACTCCTAACAGAGCTGTCTGTACTTTGCCAAGCTAAAAAAAATTGCCCATCTTGTGCGGTCAGATGTTCATCTTCCTTGATAAGATGGCCCCCTGCTCGACACTTTCTGGACCAGTTTGACCACCTTGCTGTCCAACACAGTGCAGAAAGCCTCTCCTGCTTGAAACTGACCCTCCTGATATTGCTGCATGCAGACTCAAACTACTTAATCAAAGACATTGTTATGCCTGCCTCACAATACTTTGAGTGCTTCTCATATACATACTAACAGATCATTACAGACTTCTAACAAATCGCTGATGTTCATGGTCTTCACTGTGATTCACTCCTAACAGTAGTCACTGGTTTTCCTTTTTGAGTCTTGGTTCCTCTCAAGGTTTTTTCCTCTTGCTTTTGGGGTTTTTCTTGCCACTGATGCCATTGGCGACACTCATGGGTGCTTGGACCCAGATTTTTCTGTAAAGCTGCTGTGTGACAACACGTTGTAGAAAGTGCTATATAAATAAACTTTCACTTGACTCCCCAGCTCCTGGTCCCCGGACTGCTACAGTTCCCCCGAGGCCACTCCAGTTCCTGCTCCCTAGGCCGGTACAGCAATCCAGCATGCAGCAGATCCACCTCTCTAGGCTGCTTCTGTTCCAGCTTCTTGGGTTGGTCTAGAGCATTGATCCCTCTCCTGATTAATTGCTGGACTCCACAGCTGGTGCTCATACTGTGCCAGCTCCCAGAGCTGCTCTAGTGCTGGCCATTAGGACCACTCCATCTCCAGTGAGGTGGGGCTCAGCCGGTTGCTTTGAGCATTCCTGTCCCTGTTACTGTATGGCTATTTGTCCCTGTTGCGTCCTGTTTCTGTCCCTGTGCCAGTTGCCCAGTTGCTGTAAGTCAGTTCCACTTACTTTCCCTGTTCCTATTTTGGTGTTTTTCCAGTCTCATATACAGTCTCCTGTCCTGTCATAGTCTAAAGTTTTAATATTAGATTTGTTTTCATTATTTACATTTATACATTCAGCCCTCTGAGCTCTCTGATCAGTGTAGCCATTGCTGGACCGAGAGAGGAGTGCAGTGACAGAGCTAGAACTGCATTTTACTTATCAAATTAAACATGCTTAGAGTGAACTGGACATTTTAATGTCCAGTCAGCAGCTCCGACTAGGCACTGGACATTAAAGCTCAAAACTGGAGTCTCTGATAGTTAGACATGTAGGTGGCACACAGACAGAAAAGTTCACCTTTAGCTGTAGAAACATATTTCTTGATATGACAACAGAAGTAAATCTGGTAGACCCACTAAACCAGCTAACTAGCTATCACTAATTAACTGCCTTGCTAGGAAATCCAGCAAAGATCATCAAATATACAGTGTCTGTGAAATACAGCTGCTTAGTTTAAACATCTCAGAGGGTGTTACTCCATTAGAAAAGTGGAGCTGCTCAGTCTGATGCAGTAAAGGACCATGAAATATGCTGACTGTATACAGACTGTATTTCCCATGAGTCTGTGCACAGAATTGTAAATATTGGCAAGTGTTCTTCCTTCTTTGAAACAATTGTACTATTGAAAGTCTTGCTCATTTTTTTTCTTTTCACAATAGGCAGATCTGCGCCGCTGCTGCGCCTTCTCTTCTGTCACCTTTGTCGACAGCTTCTGTTTTATCGTCCTTTCAAGTCTAACACAAAATAACACAACACATGCTCACACTTTAACTGTTAACTGTGAGTTAACACACTAACTGCCAGCTAACACACTAACTGCAAGCTAACATAGTAACCTCAAACTAACTGTGAGCTGATGTGCCAGCCCTGAGCTAACAGCTAACTACTTTGAGCAAGGAAATAATTTAACATTAGTCACTGAGAATATAAAGGGGTAACATGCAGCATCTGGCCCACATGTCTAACATCTGCCCAGAAGTCAACTAAAGCTCACATATGAAAGCCAGTATCTCTGGCCCAGAAATGTCTGTAATTTGGGTGGCTGTCTCCTGCACTATGATTGGCTAATATTGTCAGGAAGCATCTGCTGATTGAACGTTTGTGTCACTGTAGCAACCACGAAACACAGCGCAACTTTAGCATCAAGACATTTTTGGTGCCGCGAGGGTGGCAGCCTGCTGCAGCAGCTCCGGCTCCCTTGAAGCATTTTTCTTACTTGTACTTTTCTCATTTTCTTTTTAAGTATCTATTGATTGATTTGCCAAAAGGATTTTGCACTATGAACACAAACTTGTAGAGTTTGGGTGAGTACCACAACAGTGGAAAACATCTTGTGTGCAGCACCTGAATGACCTCAGCAGCTACAGGCTGGTGACACTGACATCGTATTTGAAGACCCTAGAGAGGCGGGTCCTTGCACATCTCTGCCCTCTGGTGAGCTCATCTATGGTCCCACTTCAGTTTGCCTACCAACCTGGCATTGGGGTGGATGACATGGTCACCTACCTCCTACACAGAGGTCTTTCTCACCTGGAGAACCCTGGGAGCTCTGTGAGAATCATGTTCTTTAATTTCTCTAGTGCGTTTAACACCATACAGCCTGGCACCTGAGGGACAAGCTGGAGAACACAGGGGTGCATCACCACCTATCAAATTGGATTCTGGACCTTCTCACCAACCGACCACAGTATGTGAGGGCACAGGACTGTGTGTCTGACATGGTATTCAGCAGCACAGAAGCCCAGCAGGGAACAGTCCTGGCACCGTTCCTCTTCACCCTGTACACTGTAGACTTCATGTACAGCTCACCGAAACTGTCATCAATAGAATTCCTCTGATGACTCAGCAATCATCGGAGTCATTACAGATGAGGAAGACATAGAGTACAGAGAACAGTGCAGACGGCGGGAGACAGGAGGATGTTAGCCAGACTAACATCCATGCTGGAGAACAGCTCCCACCCCATGACCGAGACTCTGGCAGCACTGGGCAGCACGGGGCAGCTACTTCAGTGACCGGCTGCTTCACCCCAAGTGTGTGAAGGAGGCTCTCACAGGTCCTTCCTGCTGCTGTTAGACTGTACAATCAGCACTGCTCCCAGTAGAACCTCCTCCACCCCCCATTAGACCTCACACACCTACAAAACATACACTGTGAATTCATCACCATTTCCTGTGTGCAGTATAACCAACACTCCATGTGAAATATGTGTACATGTAAAACGTCTTTATAGTGTAAAGATTATTTTTGCTTTTGTTATTTATAATGTATATATTGTTAACTTCTGTGTTATCTTTAGTTTTATTTTTTAATTAACAAGGTTAGTACTTTGCATTTGAATTCTCTTCTTGTTACTCTTTTCTTGAGTGTCTTGTTGTCCCTTTGCTGCTGAGAATGTCCCTGTTGTGGGACTAATAAAGGATTATCTTATCTTATCTTATTTTTACCTCCTGAGCTGTGATTGGCCAATTTAAAGCAATCATAAAAATGTCTGTTTACGCTTATTCAGACTTATTCCGGTCGGCCCTATACACTCACTACTCATGTTGCCCCGCCTCCCCCTCGTGTCAAGGATGAGAGGATGAATTATCCATCTGACAGCTGCAAACTGCACAGTGTCTTTGAAACGACACAGAAACATTTAATAGGACAAAATAGTAACTTAAACAGCAGCACAATTTCTTCGACTTCACTAGACACAGTTACAAACAACACTTCCGTTCCCCAACTCTATATTTCAACCATAATCTAAAACCACAGCAGTCATATTAAAAAAGGTGTATATAATGCTGCCTGCTGAGGTTCCTCTGTTCAGCTGTTTTTCAGAGGCAGTTAAGATCTGTCCTTCACTACTTCACATACCCTGTAATCCTCTTTGTCGGCGCTAATGCAGTTAGGAAAAATATTAGTAAACAGCGGCACTGACTCAGTGGAGGCGAGAGACCGGTCAGTACACAAATACAATAATACAGTACTTCTGACTTCACTATAAAAGGTTCAGCATGCTAGTCTTCTTAAGGACTTTTATTTCTGGGTGAAAGATGCTAACCGCTAACGATAAAAGCTTGCAGTGAGCTGTCGTCTCTTGGCAACTTTGCTGACCTGTCGCTGCCTTCAAAGTGTGTCTGAAACGTGATTTGGTTGCAGGTACATTCATCACCCCTCCATCTTCTAATGCACTGACTTATGAGACAGCGCAGACAACAGGGCATGAACAGCGGAACAGCTTTCAGTTTGAGACACAGCCGCTGTCTCCAGTATTGCTGGTGGTAAGTAACGCATCACATTTGAGCCTGTTTTTATGGGAGGCAAATCCAGCCAAAAAAGAAATTAAAATTAAAACAATAAAATGTACATGCAAACTTCTTTTAGCCATTTATTTTTCCAAACATCTGCACAGATATCCTGCCAAAATTGCAATTTCATTATTCACATGAGCACGAGTCACTTGTGACAAAAATAAAAATAAATTTTGAACAGCTGTTTGTCATTTCATTTTAGTCGTTATTCTGGTATTTCATGCCCAAATCTAAAATAAAAAGCTAATAGCCTCACTTTGGCTTTTCTTCATGAACTGCAGAATACATGTCAAAACTAAAATCAAAATCCAATGTTTGCGTTCTTATTTCTTTTTCATAGCGGCTGCAGATCTGACAGAATGAAAATGGATAAATCAACAGCAAAGTGACAGTTTGTGATTCAGTTTTCGGCATCGCCAGATTTACTTTTTATTTCTGACTTTTCTTTTTTTAAACTGACCAACATGCAAATATATGTTAATTAGCACTAGGCGGGGCTACGGGGTACATTTTAGGACATCCTCAGAGTTAGAACGGCATCATGCCTCAAGGTAAACGACTTCGCCAAAGTGAAGCTTGGATTTTCTTTTCTCTGTTAGCTTTTTCGTTTTAGATTTGACCAAGAAAAACCACAATAATGACTAAAATGAAATGACAAATAGCTGTTTAAAATCTATTTTTATTTTTGTCACAAATGACTCGTGTGAATAAGGAAATTGCAAATGTGGGCATTTCATTTCATTTCATTTTCAATTTTGGCAGGATATCTGCGCGGATGTTTGGAAAAAGAAATGGCAAAAGAGGTTTGCATTTACATGTTACTGTTTTAATTTTCTTTTCCATTTAATTTAATTTTTGGCTGGATTTGCCTCCCATGGTTTCAGACACTATTCTAGTGTCACTGTGTTCTGTGGTTGCTATGGTGATGTGAAAGACTTTAAACGGGCCAATGAGCGAACTGCTCCTGTAACTACAACCCCTTAGCGGTGGAGAAGGCAGGGTTTACCGGAATACGAGTGGGATAAAAACAGCTGGAGTTCCAGCGTGAATCCCCGTGCAGCCCAGGTGGGGGCGCTAGGTCTGTAACTGTGCTTCTCTAAAGACAATAAAGTGGCGAAGAAGAAGAGCGAGAGCAACGGAAGCTCTTCTATTTCAAGTAGGAATACTAATACTTTTTCACACTTTACTCAGTTTTTTAACTGATCTCTAAACAAACAGGAGCGGTTCTATTGTAAGTGGCGGTACGAATACTTTCTCACATTACTCTTGGTTTTAACCCTTCAGAGGAAGGTGTTGGGTATGTTCGAGTAAACGGTGTCGAATATGGACCGAAGTGCAGATTTGATCCAATGTGGACCGGAAACGCGCAGCTATGTACAAATGTGGAAAACAGCAGCTGGTTTGGGGGGCGATGGTGGTGTTCGCGGGTGAACATCTGGTAGATTAAGAGGTGATGATGGAAACTCCAGCAGGTTTCTGTGTTGGTGATTGAAGGTGTTCCAGAAGGTGAGAGCAGAGCTGTTCAGGATCAGGATGGTCTGGTGATGGAAACTGTACTGGAAGCTGATGGTCCTTTATCTCCCACTCACCCTCCAAACAGCATGAGTGTGAACAGGCCGTGATGGGGGTGGAAAGAATGAGGTGAGGTTTCCTGAATTACTTTGAGGTTGAATATCTTCCATTTGTAGCAAAGCATCATAATGGAATCAGCAGCTCCTGAAATAACTGGAAAGATGAGCTACGCCACATACAAACTGTTGGAAGCTTCTTGTCCCAAGCAAGAAAAGAGGTGTGAATTTCTTTCTTTTGTATAACTTCTAAGTTCATTTGGCGCAATGTGATAAGATATTGTACATAGTTATTATTTTTCCATATGATGTATTGGAATGTTAAGTGGTGGAGTAAGGCTTTCTGAAGCTTTAAACCAAATGATTCACTGTTATGAAGTGGCCTGGGCGCCACCTGCTGGTCAAATGGGTGTATGTGCATCACAAAACCCACATTTGTTTGCATAATGTGATGATGTCATGTTGAATTTGTATACATGATGCAGACCCCAATAACCTAGTACAAATACAGAAGATACAGAATTTGAATTGCAGCCAGTGGATTGTTGATAAGTTTGGAGTGCTTTGATCAAACGTTCTAGTTCTTGTAAAGACTCTGGCTGCATGATTCTGGACCAACTGAAGCTTGTTTAGGCTTTTTTTGGAACATTCGCACAGCAGGGAATTACAGTAATGTAATTTCAACATAATAAAGGTCTGAACTTTTTTTTCTTCATGCATAGCATGTTTTTTAACTAAGCAACATTTTGAACTGCAGTAATAGTACAATTTTGTTAAGTTTATTATTTGGTTTGGTCGATAAATGCTATGGTTTAAGGATAATGTTTAAGGATAACAGTACCCAATGGCAGGACATATATAATGGAAACAGTAGAAGCCCTAGAACAGAACCGTAATTTACTTTAGAGTGTACAGATGATTCAGTGGCATTTGAAGGGAGTTAATCAGGTCAAATCAGAAGAAAGAAAGGGCTATTCCTGACCCCAACAAGGTTTTCTAACCTGTTTCCTTGGATAGTGTGGTGTGTGGTGTATGGTGTCAAATGCCACACTGAGTTCAACAACAGAATTATGTATTACAGAATACAGAATTATATATTGTTGGAGAATTTAAATCACTTATTTTTATTTACACATTAACTAATTATCATTGTGTACAATATCTAACTATTTTGACACTTTTGCTGCTATTTATGTTGAATTTTGAAATTGTTTCTTTTTCTTTTCCAGAAAGGAATGACGTCCTGTTGCACATCTTCTCCTGCTCCTTGTATCTGTTTCTGTGCACAGTGCTACCCCAAGAGGAATATGTCACACTGCTGAAATCACATGAGATCAAATCTGACAATATGGCAGCTAGAACAAGATCTGGTACTCTGCAGATGTTCTCAGGAACTCTATGCAAGACCCCATCTCACAGACGAATCCTACAAAAAACTGACAGAGAGAGAGAGCACTACTGCTCAGAGTGTGGGAGAAGTTTTACTCTGCTGAGTTCTCTCCGAGTCCACCACCGCATTCACACCGGAGAGAAACCGTTTCACTGTTCAGAGTGTGGGAAGAGTTTTAATCAGGGGAGTCATCTCCGAACACACCAGCGCATTCACACCGGAGAGAAACCGCATCAGTGCTCAGTGTGTGGAAAACGTTTTAGTCGACCCAGAGATCTCCAGCAACACCAGCGTATACACACAGGAGAGAAACCGTACCACTGCGCAGACTGTGGGAGGAATTTTACCGTGCTGAATCATCTCCAGAAACATCAGCGCATTCACACGGGAGCGAAACCGTACTACTGTTCAGACTGCGGGCAATTTTTCAGGCATACATTTACTTTAAATAGACACAAGTGTACTAAGAAGGAGATGATGGCTCATGACACAAATTTGTCAAACAGAAAAGCATGATTTTCGTTAGGGCTCTCAGCTGAGACCAGAAGATACTTTTTTTGTTTTCTTCCGTTTCTTTTTGAACATTCATCTATATTCAGTTTTACATGCATTATTATTTTAAGACACAAAGAAAATAAGTGAAACCGATGATTGCAGAGGATGCCTGATTTCTAGGTCAATATTAGATCTTCTATCTCTAGAAGAGGGCGTTCATCATAAATGACACTTTTTATTTATTTATTTAAAAAAGCAGTGGATATATCAACAACAAATGGCATATATTAGAAAAATGAATCTGATAAACAAAACTCAGGGGTTATTGTACACTATTGAAGACTGTTGTAGCTGAGGCTGTTTTTAAGTTGATTCCTCATTACAGGTGGATTTGGGAGGAGTGGACTTTGGAGTTTAAAATCTGATGGTAATCATAGATCTTTGTTTTATACAGATTGCAGAGTCTGTGGTTTTTGTTAATATTTTTCTTCACCTAATTGTATGACTAAATGACCTTAATATTGTGTTTATAATGGTCAAATCTTTATGTATTTATAGCTATTAGCTTGAATTTTATACCTTGTAGTTCACCATGAATAAAGCATATAATGGATTGTCTTTAAAAGCCCCAGAGAGTTTAAATTCGTGTTTTCTTTCTAAGTAAGTTACTCTTGGTCTTTTGGACCACAGTATACATGTACAAAACACTATATATCCTGTGAAAAACTTTCCAACATCCATTAAATGACACGTGTTTTGCCCAAATTCTCCTCTTTTGCTGTAAAATGGGTGGTCATAATCTTTGGTCACATGTGCATGAGCAGTAATGTCACACATCACAGTGCTAATGTGGCTTTTCCTGCCCACACAGGTTTAAATAAACTATATCCTCTTTGAAGAGGGGTGCACAACTCCAGTCCTGGAGAGCCGCCATCCAGCACATTTGGTAGTTGCCCTACCCACTAAACCTGGTAATAAATAGATAAATAGAGTGTAATCAGGTGTGTTTTGAGGTAATTACCAAAGTGTGACGGACGCCAGCCTGCCAGGACCAGAGTTGCGCACCCTTGCATTAGAGAACTTTGTTGAGGAAAAAACGTTGTCCGTCCGTTCATTGGGTTGTTTGTCCAGCCAGTAATGCCATCATTGCCTTGATGAGCATCCTCCAGTACAGTCAAGAAGAACCTTCTTGGAGGCATCGCCATATAAAAGCTATCAATATTCTCAGTGAGCCAGTCTCCCTGTTTTGTCCGTGTTTGTTGTGTTTAGTTCTGCTTCAGTGTTGCATTGAGGGCTGTCAGTCGTGTGCACACATCAGAATATTAGAACTACACCTAGGCAGTACTCAGATACACCTGATAAGCAATTTCTGTCTTGGTTTTTCAACACAATGTTCCCTTTGAGCTGCGAGACTGAGCTTCTGTATCCCACTCTTCTAAATGGCGACCAAAAGTACATTGTGGACACCTGTCGGCCATGAAATTGTCTAGTAATCTTTTATTCCTCACAGAAGTTTGGTGACATGCCAACACAGCCCAGGTTTGTGGAATTAAGTCTTTGTTGATATTATTCAAACCTTGAAACTGTCGGTTGCAGATACCACGTACAGGTGCATGACAAATTGAATCTTAAAGTGTCTTAAGATGTTGAGCCACCACAATTTACTAAAACAGCTTCAGTGCCCCTTGGCATTTCTGCAACTGTACTGGGGGCTTGTACCACCATACTTAGGGGCTTACACCACACCACTGATGGTGTCTTGATGATGGTGGTAGAGAGCGCTGTCTAACATATTAGTTCAAAATCCTCCTTTAGGGTTCAACTAAACTAAAGGGGAATTCCACAGATTTTTTCAAAAAATCTGCGTAATTCAGAGTGGTTTGGTGTGAAATGGTTCAGATGTCTTTACAGTGGTGGTGATAGGAACCAGGGGTCGCCATGATTACAACACAAATATAGACATTTTATTTACTATCCAGAACCACCAGTGAACCTACACGAGTCTTCTGAGTTTATATGGAATGTTGATGATGGAAAATAGTGGAAAATCTGAAGTTTCTTTGGGGACTATCTTAACATAAAATAGCGTGCATATACTCCTTTACCGTGAACGGAACAGAACAATACATTTTAACCAAAAATCTTATTTAATTATTCCAAAACAGTGTCTCAGTCATCAAGCGGTGAATTCATAATCATTTCATGTTAGAACTTTTTGTGAGGAAGTTTTTAGAGGTGGACATCTGGCAGAGGTCACTAATAGGCGGAACGTGGTCTGAGTCCCGACCCAGATGCTGTCCTATGCAGACCTGGGCCTAGAACCGATAGACTATGAAGAATTATTTAATTTTGACAGGGTGGTCTTATTTAATCGGCGTAACTTTTCTAACATTTACGGTAGCTTTAGCACCCAGGAGACTCACAGACCAATCGCATGGGTTGTAAAAATCACAAGTAACGCTACTCAGCCAATCAGATCTGTGCATTACGTTGAGCACTGAGACTCGAGTGAGTGGCACACACACAGGGGAGGCATGAGGGAAGATGGATAAAATGCAGATGGACTAGTGCATGATTGCATGGGTCTTGGACTACCTGTCTGGAAGACCCCAGTATGTGCGGTTGGGAACCTGCCTGTCAGACCACCTGGTCAGCAGCATTGGAGCACCTCAGGGAACTGTGCTCTCCCCCTTCCTCTTCACCCTGTACACGATGGACTTCCAATACAGGTCGGACCTCTGCCAGCTTCAGAAATGTTCTCATGACTGTGGTGCTTGGGTGCATTAGTGATGGGTAGGAAGGAGAGTATAGACACCTTGTGGAAAGCTTTGTTGAGTGGTGTACGAAGAACTACCTGATCCTCAATGTGACCAAAACCAAGGAGACGGTGGTGGCCTTCAGGAGGAAGAGGACCATGATCGGTCCCATTACCATCACAAGTCAGAACGTTGAGCTGGTGGGCACCTACAAATATCTGGGTGTCCTGCTTGACAACAAACTGGACTGGAGGGCCAACACAGAGGCTGTGCACAGGAGGGGGATGAGCAGTCTCTACTTTCTGAGAAGGCACACGTCCTTTAATGTGTGCACCAAGATGTTGGTGATCTTCTACCAGTCTGTTGTGGCGGGTGCTGTCGTCTTTGCAGCAGTCTGCTGGGGAGGCAGCATCAGAGGGGGAGATGCAAAAAGACTCAATAAACTGATCAAGAAGGCTGGTTCAGTCTGGGGCTGCTCACTGGATGGTTTTGAGGTGGTGGTTGAAAGGAGGTCACTTAATAAACTCACTGCTATCCTGAACAACACATCTACTGGTCAGACAGCGGAGCACCTTCAGCAACAGACTCTTTCAGCTCTGCTGTAGTGTGGAACGGTACAGGAGATCATTTGTACCAACAGTGATTGCACTGTACAATACCTTGTCACTGTGCCAGGACATTGTCATATACTGAGCCACTGACAGGACAGGCTCACTGGGCACCAACTGGACACTACATTACATCTCTCCACTCATACTACTATGCACTGCCCGTTTGTTAATGCATCCATTAATGTTATATTGCACAACTGTTAACATGGGTTATCATTACAGTACATAGTCAGTAGTTCATTCACTGGAGAAACATGCACCACTGCATTGTCAACCGCATAGTACTTATGCAAATTTACTTCTTATTTTTGTATGGCACATTATTTTTATTGTTTTAGTATATTTTGTTCTACTATTTATCTTTACTTTCTATTTATGTATTTGTAAAGAGTGTATGGCAATACTTTGCTCCTGTTCATTTTGCTCTTGTTTTGCTCTTTAGTGTGCTTTGTACTGCTGCAAAGAAGAATTTCCCTCTGGGATTCATAAAGTAATCTATCTATCTATTTATCTATCTATCTATTTATCTATCTATCTATCTATCTATCTATCTACGTTCCAACCCGTAACTATTGATTCCCTCTAAGAAGACAGGAGCACCCAAATCATGCTAATGAAATGCCCCTACAGCATAACAGAGCCACCAGACCCCCTCACTGAAGGGGTCCAGCATTTAGGCCCTCCACTTGTGGAGGAACGTGGTGAAGGATGACCCATCTGACCAGATCACTGTTCTCCACATCTTTGTAGACTAGTACTGATGTATTTTACTCCACTGACCTCTCAGATGGTCATTGGTCTTTGTAATGACAGGTTTCTGCTGCTCTGCTGTAATATCCCTCTCTATGAAGCAGTGGACGGACTGTTCTTGCTGACGTCCTGCATTGATGTTTTCAGCTCACCTGAGGAACATCTGCTCTTATATGTCACACTAATGCACGCTCATACAGCCCATATTGGCAGGATAAACCTGTAATTTGAAGTTTTTACAAATTTATTTTAAAAGAAAGACTGATATGTCTGATTTATAAATGTATGACTCCCGACTTTAATACGCAACTAGAGCTAAACTTTAATGCATACACAAGCACAGTCAGTCAATGTGAAGTCCGGTACCAACAGAACTCTTCCCAGAACTTGAATATCTCTGTAACCAAATGGGAAGGGTTTTTTGGTTAGGGAGGTGGTCATGAACCCAAGGCCACTCCGGCAGAACTTCAGGGAGACCCTGGCAGCAGGACAACCATCCCAGATACGCTCCATAAAGCAGGCCTTTATTGCAGAGTGGCTAGATGCAAATCACTCGTACAGAAACACGGTATTATGGCAGGCCTGGATTTTGTCAAATGGTACTCAAATGACTCTGAGAAGCATAAGGAAAAAGATTCTCTGTTCCGATAAGACAAAAACTGAACCCTTTGGACTGAACTCTCACCATTATGTGTAGCAAAAACCATCCCTATATTGAATCATAGTAATCAAAACATCATCCTTTTGGACAGTTCTCAGCTCTCTCTCTTCAGGTAAAAATATAAAGCTAGCTAAATATAAAGTCACCCCAGAAATGGGACAAAAGACCTTCTTTAGCATACTGGTACAAAATATAATTTTTAAAATTATTTCTAGCATAAAGATACAAAGGTGCAATTGCTCTATCATTAGCTTTGCTGTGGTATAGAGTTTAATGCGAGTTAAACCTGAATGAGTCACGTAGGTTCTTAAACTCCATTGCTGTATCCTTGAAAGCTGCAATTTAAACAAAATTCATAACTATATATATGTATATAGTTATATATGTATATGTATATGTGTGTGTGTGTGTGTGTGTGTGTGTGTGTGTGTATCTATATATGACCATTGGCTGAACAGCGAGCTAAATGCTGGCCTGTGAAGCAAAAAGTTGAGCAGGTGTGTAAACACTAAGTATTGAATGAGTTGAATTAAAGTATAATAATTGTTGTCCATGTGACAATTTAAAGAAACAAGCAGCAAGAAGACTTTAACGAGCTAAAATGAAGTCAGTTCAGTAAGTTTAAATTCATTCTGTGTATGATAGCTAAGCTAGCTGAGTTAGCCAACAGACAAATGATAAATTCAGTTCTTTAATGGAAAAAAGAAAAACATCTTCTTCTTTATGCTGACACTACAATGGTGTCAGAAGATGTGCAGGTGTGAATCATTAGCCAAGCGTTCACACGGGCCTCTCGGTCTTCCAGTCAATGATTGATCATGCTGCAGGTGTAGTGATTTAGATCCCAATCACAGAGGCTGGATTTCAAATTGAAATAATGCGTTAATTACACACCCAGTTAGTGCTTTGAATGCTGAAAAAATCCATTTACATTTAACCATATTCATGACTCAGTAGCTAACATTTAGAGCACTATTAGTGTGCAGAAGTCATAGTCTCCTGACCTGTGCAGTGCACTGTAACTGCTGAACCATTTAAGGTGGAACAGGAAAATTTGAAAAAAAGCTGGTGAATAGGAAGTTGACTTCAGCCTCCTCCTTCTTACTGTATTTTGAGGGGTTTATTTTTATGTGCATTAAGAAGTGATTCACACACTGATGGATGTGCTGATGTTTGTGATTGTGCGGACGCATTGTATCACCTCTCAGACAGAACAACAGACATGACTTGTTATTTATTTATTTTATTTCAGGTATACAACAACATAACATACAACAACCAACAGCCAGGAACGTATTTAAATAAATCAACATCAATATATAATTCTAAAGTCCTTTTTGCTTTCTTGTTTTTTTTTATAATTTTTAAAGTAGTGCCATATTCCTTAACCTCATGGAGGTAATGTGTAAAGTTTGGCTTATATTCAGACCATCTCTTCTTATGTAAATGATATTTACCCACAATAATTAAACATTGTACAAAAAGAGTTATATTGACATCTAATCTGTCCATAGACAAATAAATAATAACATCTGAAACATCCAGTGTAATACAGTGTCCAGTCTGTCTTCTTACAGAATTTTCCACATCAATCCAAAACACTTTTGTATCAGTATCAACGTGGCATCTGTGTATGTATGTCTATTGTTACGGTGACGTGAAGAACTTCTCCACCGACCAGTCCGCGGACTGCTTGTGTGAGCTAGTACCCAATCGTGCCGCAGGGGGCGGAGTTTATCGGAATACAGGTGGGATACAAATAACCACGCAGATCCGCCGTGATCACGGAGTTCTAGTGTGGAGCCCAGATGGGGGCGCTAGTTCTACAACTGTGATTCTCCACAAGACAATACAGTGGAAAAGAAGAAGAGGAGCGCCTTGTGATCAGCAGTCAAAGCGCCTGCGCGCGCAGTGTTGCTGGAGCAGAGAAACGGGAGATGTTCTACTGTACGCAGAGGTTCTAACACCTTCTCACACTCTTTTCTCTGTGATCTTTAGAGAATGAGCTTCCTGGTGAACATCTGGTAGATTAAGAGGTGATGATGGAAACTCCAGCAGGTTTCTGTGGTGGTGGTTGAAGGTGTTCCAGAAGGTGAGAGCAGAGCTGATCAGGATCAGGATGTTAGGACGGTATAATAGAATTTTAGTTTTGGATTTGTGTGTTTTAGTTTTGCCGAGTTACACTACACATTACTGATAACGTAATGGTAAGTTTATTGACTAACTGACTAAATAACATTACAGTGTTGCAGGAAGACTAGATCTGGTTTTCTGTGTATCATAACATATCTGTGTCAGCAATAACGAACTTAACTTAGAACAGATTAGCTGTGCTTTTATAATATTCAAGTTGTTATTAAGACATTTTTAACAGGATTTATTTTTATGCCGTAGCTGGTTAGCTAACTTTGCTAAGGTAACTGTAGGTTGCCAACTGTAATCCATGTCTTAGATAGGTTGAGTTTTAGGTAGGACAAGGAGCTTACTTGGACATAGGCTATCCTACAATGTCAAGTAAGTATGAACAGAATTCAGGTGGAGCCTGGTTTAATGACTGCTTGCATAAAAATGACAAGCAATGCTGCATGGTGGTGCAGTGCAGTACTAATTTCATGTTATGGTGATTCAGTCTTTCCATACTTGACCAGTCTATGACCAGCTCTAACAGAGATATTTGTTGGTATTCCAGATCTTGTCTTGACTTCCACTTATGTAACATAAAAATGTACATTTTTTTATTTGATCTTAAACAACTGAATGTTGTTGACAGTGGGAATACTACGGACAGAATTGGTCACATTTTTTGTTTTTGATTTGAATTTATTTTTTTCTCTCTTCTCTCTTTCAGAAAACAATGACTTCCTGATGCTACTTTCCTACACAGTTAACAATTACTTCTACAAACCCATCAGATTTCGTCAAGAGGAATACTTCAGACTTCTGAGGTAAAGTGTGATTAATTAAGAGAAAATGGAACTTACAAGAAGCTCCAGTGTTCAGAAAACATCTGCTCAAAACCAAGACAGAACTCATCACTGCTCAGAGTGTGGGAAAAGTTTTATTCAACTGTATCATCTCCAAAGACACCAGCGTATCCACACGGGAGAGAAACCGTATCACTGCTCAGAGTGTGGGAAGAATTTTATTCAGAAGAGTCATCTCCATAGACACCAGCTCATTCACACAGGAGAGAAGCCGTATCTTTGCCCGAAGTGTGGGAAGAGTTTTAATCGGAAGACTCATCTTCAAAGACACCAGCTCATTCACAGAGGAGAGAAACCGTATCACTGTTCAGAGTGTGGGAAGAGTTTTAGAGAAAAACCCACTCTCAGAATCCACCAGCGCATCCACACAGGAGAGAAACCTTATCAGTGCCCAGAGTGTGGAAAAAGCTTTAGAGAGAGAAGTACTCTGCAAGTGCATGAACGCATTCACACAGGAGCGAAACCGTATTGCTGTTCTGAGTGTGGAAAGAGTTTTGGTGTACAGAGTAATCTCCACACACACCAGCGCATTCACACTGGAGAGAAACCGTATTACTGCTCAGAGTGTGAGAAGAGCTTCAGGCATTTGAACTCTCTGAAGATGCACGAGTGCACTGTGAGCAAGGCTGAAACGTATGATGCATGAGTTTGTCAGATCAGAAAACTTGATGTTTATTAGGTCTGTCAGATCTTAATAAAAAACAGACTATGATTTTTGTTGTTCACAATTTCGCCTCCAGAATTTTTCCAGAAAGCTGATTTAACAAAACTTCAATTTAAATTGGGTTGACTTATCGTAACACGGGTACATACAGGCTAGAGCACAATGTCTGAACTCTTATGCATGTTATTACTCAGCGAAATCTACATTTGACCAATTCCACAAAATTGGCCTTGCTTGGTGTCTGTGTATGTTCAACAGTGCAAAACAACATTTATTTGTATAGCTCTTTTTACAACTAGTGTTGTCTCAAAGCAGCTTTACAGAAAAGCAGTTTATAGAAGGAAAAAAAAGTTTATGGAAGGGTTATCATAAGAAAGGAAGAAAAAAAATAAAATAAAAAAAAAAAAGGCATCCATGTACAGACATAGGGAACTATATCCGATTCCAAGCCCCTCATTAGCAAGCCAGAGGCAACAGCGGTGAGGAAAAACTCCCTATGAGTAAGAGGAGGAAACCCTGAGAGGAACCCAGGCTCAAGGGAGGAACCCATCCTCCTCTGTGCGACACCGGATGAAGAGAGAATGACAGAGCTAACAAGATTTTATCGCAAGATACAACAAAGAAGCTTAGAGCTTGAACATCTTTTCAGAAATGTATAGTTTACTATACATTAAAAACACTTGTCCCCACTATTTGGTCTAGTCGTCTAGGTACTCAGAACAATTATCATTTGATTTGTGGTGAACTAAAGAGTTCTTTGTTTTGCTTTATAAATCCACTGTTTGTCCCTGTTTTGCATTCTACACTTCTAGGTCAGATTCGGTGCGTTTATCTGTTCACACAGCCACACAGATGACTCATCTGTGTCACACATGAGGAAAAAAGATCGGATTTGGGCCACTTTCACCTGCTGTGTAAACGAAGCCCAAGTTTCTCTGAATGTTCAGAAGCGCTATTTGCAATTCTGATTTGAGACGCTTTCATATGTGGTACTGAAATCCGACTCAGTCTGAACAGCCAGATCGGAATTCATGCAATTTTTACGTCAGTCCAACTCGGCATTCGTCATAATTTCGCGTTGCTGAGAGTCATAAACATTTAGTCTGATGTTTCTGTACCAAAACATTAGGAGAGACTCATCAAACCGCTCCGTGTTCGAAGAGGTTTAGAACAAACCGACCGAGCGCGGCCCGAGGAGCCCGAGGCTGCAGCGTCAGAGACCAGTTTAAAGAATCGGAGGACTCGAACCAAAGAAGCGGCCGTGGCCGAGTAACGCGCCCTTTATACAGCGAACTCGAGCACACTGTGGGTGATGAGTCCAGCTGTCAACCACTGAAACTCGCTCCTGTGATGCTGGCGAAGCCGAAACTGAACCCTTCGGGAGCGACTGGCGTTCGCTGGCCATCATGACTGTTTACCTCTGGATGAGCCGCCACGTGAAGCACTGTTCTTTTGCGCATGCGGGTCGGTTTAGGAGCTGATCTGTTCACACTGATGTCGTATACAGGTCACATTTAAAAGATAATGTGAACAGCCAAACAAAAAAATCGGATTTGGTGAGAAAATCAGATTTGGGCCACTTTTACCTGCTGTGTAAATGTAGCCTTAGATTTGCTTCTGCTGGCTGAAACCTTGTAACCACCATAGGATTGTTTACATTTAAACATGTTCCACTTTAGGAAACCCAAACCACGCTTAAAAGGGAAAGGTAGTGGACTGGCTGCTTATAATGGACGTCTGAAAGTGAAAAGTGTTCCTCCGTAATACTGTAATATTTGAGTACTTGGCACTGATAGTTGTCTGGTACTCCCCTATGTTGTGGTCATTAATTTATTGTTCACCTAAAACAGCTCAAAATATATATTTTTTTTTTCAAATAAATTATCTGCTTTCACCATCTTTTGCTGTTATTTTGCTTTGGCACCATTAAAATAAATGTTGATGTTAGCAGCTCTAAATTTCTACTGAATTATTGTCTGTTTCAACCGTACACAGCAGGTACATTGTCTTTCTCATATTCGTGTTTATACATTGTAGTTCTTCTCCTTCACAGACCTTGATGTGTGTTGTTGGTATGTTTGAACACAAACTTATAGAAAGTCGTAATGGTCAGAGTTTCTTTCTTGCTCACTCTTTAGCTCCCTTTCCATTTTTGTAGGGCATCAGTGGTGAGAGGGTTAATTTACTTGTTATGTGGATCTGGTTGATTAGTGGAATCATCTTGGTGATGCCTCCCTTCTGCGTGTGTCTCACAGCCCAGACCAACCGCTTGACTTTGTGTAACTTTGTAACTTAAGCTTTCGACTTACTTCACACTAGCGATGTATCACACTGGATAACGTTGCAACTATCCAGTGTGAGAACAACTTGTTTGTGCCAAGATATTTTTATTCTAAGCATGTATTTAGGTTACAAGGTATCTGGGTGGGGGATAAGGCCCTTTTCTTTTTGTTTGTTTTATCCTGTTTAGCTTGTGAAACTTCATGTGAAAAAGACATCTGGGGTTAGTTAGTTAGCACGTCCCCAGTCACTCAATACCGCCAGCGCTAGGAGGGTAAAAGCTAGTACAGATCACCACATATTTTCAAATGCAACATCATTGGACAGCTGAACATGCTCGGAGGAAAGGGTGATGGGGCCAATGCTTAGAGGGTTGCACTACTCGGGAGTTAGGTTTTGTAATCTGATGCAACTACAGAAAGCCAGTGAGTGGATGAGTAAGAGAATGACTTGGTTGAACTTGGGGAAACTAAAGACAAGCCATTTAGGCTCAATTGCAAGGGACTAAACAAGCCCTTGTCAAAGCCATTTCTACAAGTTAAAAATTTATGATTTTTAATTTCATCTTGAACTACTGAATGTTAAAATAAGGAGTATTCCTGTGAACTTTATTACACTTTTGTTGCATTTCTCATTAAATATTATTTTTCTCTCTTTCAGAAAAGAAAGACTTCCTGATGCAAGTCTTCACCAGCTTCTAGTGTTTACTTTTTCTCACAGTTCACTTTTACCTCCACAATCGCATCAGTAGATGCAATGAAAAGGAATACTTCAGACTTCTGAAATCAGGTCTCATTGAGAATATGGCACCTAGAAGAAGTTCCAGTGCACAGAAAGCATCATCTTTATGTACTAACACACCTGGCAGACAAAAGATATATGCAGGAAGTGTGAAGACACCAGCACATTCACACAGGAGAGAAACCACATCAGTGCTCAGAGTGTGGAAAGGATTTTGATCAGACGATTAATTTCCAAAAACATGAGCACATTCACACAGAAAACATATCAATGTAGGAAGACATTCAGAGAGAATGTCTGTTTGGTTAGCTTAGTTGCACTTATTTAAGGGTTAATTAGTTTGAGGGGTTTCATTTGTTATTTTTAGACATATATTTATCCACGATATAATGGTGCCATAACGAAAATGAAAGATCTATGTGGTTTATACTCAGTTGTTGGCATTTTAGTCTAGAAGTGGTAAGAGGGAAGGGGTCTATCCTTTATCACAGACTTGTTTTTTATCCTGGTCACTTTATTGCATCCTGTAAAGTGTGGCAGGTCAAAGACACATCAATATAGAGTTTGGAGTTGTCTTTGACATGCTGCGTTTTGATACCAAACATGTTGGATTTGCGCAAAATGTAACTGATAAGCAGATTGTGATTTGGGCAAAGCGGATCCTGTTTATTTTGGTTTTATTTTGACATTTTGACATATTTTGGTTTTCTAAAAATAAGAGGACACTGGCACTGAAGGGCAGCACGTGGCCAACTGTAGAAAGCAAACATCAACATGAAAGAACAAAATCCCAGGCATTTTTTGGCAGTTTAGAAATCCTGGACATAAGAGGACATGTGATCAGTATTCAGAACCATTAGCCTACTGTGTTTGCACACAGAGGAATTAGACCTCCGCATTTAACCCATCCGTGCAGTGAAATACCCACATACATGCACACTAGTGAACACACACACTAGGGGGCAGTGAGCACACCTGCCCAGAGTGGTGGGCAGCCCTATCCACAGCGCCCAGGGAGCAATTGGGGGTTGGGTGCTTTGCTCAATGGCACTTCAGTCACGTACTGTTGGCTGAGGGGATCGAGCCGGTGACCTTCCCGTCATAAGGCTGGTTCCCTAACCTCCAGCCCACGACTGCCCCCCCACCGCCTGTGCATCTTTCCTTTAGGATGTCTCTGTTCCTCTTGGTGGCGGTGCTAATGAGTGGAATTTCATTAACATCTTTAGAGGCACAGGAGCAGCTTAGACCTTGTGCAGCATGGATTTGGGGTTCTTGTGGACTTTGACAGAAATGTCTCACCATTTTCCCACCTGCACATTATTGCCAACTTGGTAATGACACAGATTTGTTTGGCAAGTTTTTGACTGTGGAATCTGAAATTATGTCTCTCCTGGTTAGTCCAGATGTAACAACATGATATATAGATAACCATAATCGTAGGGTTCCTTTTGGATGGTATAAAGTTGCCAAGGTTCAGAAATTAGACCCAGGGTTCCCAATCTCATTTTTGTGTTTTCTTACTCTACACATGTGACCCAGCTAACTGGGAGCTTGTTAATTTATCAGTCAACCTGAATCATCTATTACATTCAGTTTTCTGTCAAACAGAGTGTAAGAACAAGCATGTAAGAAATGTACAATAAATAAATAAATATATAAAACAATCTAGGAGTCATCAATTAGGTTACACTGACAAAAGTGGTAAGGAAGGGCATCCGCTTTTGAGCTTTTTTTCTTTTCATAGTCTTGAGCAGTTTAAAGTAAGTAGAAATATGGTTTAATTTGAATATTGTAAATTTAGGTTGGTATTTCATATATTTGGACTTGTGTATGAAACGGTGTCCCAGGAGCAGAATATTACTGACAAAATATAATTTCTGTTTTTTATTAATATATAAATAGGATATTAATATACAAATAGGATATCTTGTTCACAGGATATAAATGATAGGATATGACTCCTGTGGAATTGAGTTGAGATTTTTGTATCCAGCCAATTACACAGATGTTTCTGTCTTTTTCATAAGCTCTTCAGCTGTTAACACAAAATTAAACCTATTTCTTAAAAAAAAAAGGTTAAACAGTGTTTACAATATTATAATTGTAATTATATATATATATATATATATGTGTGTAATTATAATTGGTCAGCTAATGTAATATCTCTAATTACATGTTTTTAATCTCCGAAATTATTCAAGTTCCACTATGTTTTGTGGTTGCTACGGTGATGTCACGCGCTTCTTAACTGACCAATCAGCGGACTGCTCCGATGGACTCTTACCCAATCGTAGCACAGGAGGCGGGGTTTGCTGGAATGATCACGGAGTTCCAATGTGGGGCGCTACTTCTACAAGTGTGGTTCTCCAAAGACAGTAAAGCGCAGAAGAAGAAGATCTCGGATCAGACGTCCGCTTCTCCGCGCGCACACAGTGAAACAGGATCTGCTCTGTTGTAAGTAAGAAGCCGCAGTGTTCACTGTCAGACTGTCACTGTCAGACTGTCACTATCAGACCTTCCTACTTTCCTTGGTTCTGATCTGTAGCTCATTGTTTCATTACCCTGCTGAAAAACTAACAGAAACCATTAAGTGTTTCTGTTGGTTCCTGATGGTTTTGTAATGTGTTTGTCTTTTTTAATGAGTAGATATCACAGTGTAAAGGATCCTAATGGTTTAACAGGTGACCAGTGGCTGATTCTAAATGCATTTGATGCTTTTCTAAGGGAATCTAAAGGTGTTCTACGGGAAACTAGTGGTCTCTATTGGAAATCATGAAGCCAATTCCCATGAGAAAGCAAAACCATTAGGTTTTAATCCTAATGGTTTCTAATGGTCTTCTTTCAGCGGTGTAAGTAGGGTAAACAGAAAGGAAAGAATGTTACAGGGAACTGTTAGTCTACTTGTTCACAGGACAAATATAACGGTTTGTATCTACTACATTTATTCTGTTAGCAAACTAATTTAAAAAATGGTGCACCACAATTAAAAAAGAAAATGTGCACAATTAAAAGAAAATAAGACAATGGATTGTTGATCATGAGAATGAATTAAGAAATCATGGCTACGAATAAAATAAATTGTGCGTACAAATTGCAGTACATTCACTCAAAATAATTTTTATTTTTACCCACTATTTTTGTAGATTTAGACCCTTGCAGAAGTAGTTTTCTTTTGGCCACAGTATCTTTTGGTTCAGACACAGGAATGTTTTAGTTGCGCCCACCCCCCATCCCCCCATAGTTTTCCATGGTGGATAATTGATGGCTTTCCAGAAGGTGAGACCAGAGCTGTTCTATTCTCTTTGAAGAGGTGTTATCTCCTATCAAGAACACACATCTCTCTTTTAAAGGGGAATCTCCATTCAGAATGCTGTGCAGTCCTGATCAAGGCTTAATTCTTGGCTTAGAGAAGATGATGATTTAAGGCTGTTAAACTTATTTTGCTAGAATTGCAGCAAAATCCATTACAGACAAGGGTACACCCTCTCTGAAAACTGGCCACCAAATTCCTCTAGTCTGTGCTCTTTAAATGTCCAGAGCACAGTCAATATAAGTTAGTATACAAAGTTTATACCATTGCTCAGTATTAAACACATTTATTGAAGTATTCATGAATTGAATTGATCATTTACTGCTTATGACTTGCTGTGGATAAGGAATATCCTTTTTGCATGCTTTTTATTGGGTTTAACAGCATTTCATTTAGCCTGAATAGAAATCCGAGAACTGGTCTTTCCTCTAATATAGTTGCTACTTCTTTTCGCATGACTTTCACTATGGCTGTACTGTCTCAACTGTGAATCGCAGAGGCCACATACAGCCACTGCTAACCCATCACCACAACAGGTTTTTTATTCAGTAAATAAAACTAGCTGTATCCAACATTAATGCTAATTACCAATGGTCTACTTGTACACATTGCTAATGCTAGTGTTATTAACACACACTAGCACCGTCCATTTCCATCCACTCATCAGACGGCATTCAAGGCTCATCAGTACAATACTGTATTCAGGGTCATGTCATGTTTATAACGCATTTACAGGCAGTTCTTGGGTTCATTATTTTTTGAGCTAGATCACCACCTAAATCATCATCTTCTCTAAGCCAAGAATTAAGCCTTGATCAGGACTGCACAGCATTCTGAATGGAGATTCCCCTTTAAAAGAGAGAGAAAGTACATGTCCCATCACGTGTGCTTCCTTCTATTCTCAAAAACATGTCCTTTTGTCAGCTGCATTGTGTGTCCTTTGATGTTTCATCTGTATTTTTCCTCCTGAGGTGAGAACAGCTTTACCTTCCCCTGACTCCAGCCCCCTTCACCTTCTTTCCCCAACCTTTTGATCCTTTCAGGGCTCTAGACAAAAAATTAGCTTAAGGAGCCAGTGGCTTCTGACAGAAAAAAATCAGGCACCAATGGCTGTTTTTAGCTGCCAAAAAATAGCATGCAAACCACTAAACTTTTAAACACTCTCCTCAGGTCAGCTCTGTGATTTAAGCATCTCTGCCTTCCACCATGCCTGATTCTTGTCTTTCTCTTCCTGTTTTTTTATCCATATGGATGACTTTTGGAACTAGTGTTCATTCTAACTTTCAAAACTATGTACAGTCATAAAGAAGTGGACTTTACTTAGACTCTGAGCCCGTTGACCTTCAGAATGTAAGTGTCACTTGGCCACCCGGTGTAGTTTGGTCTCCTTTCTTCCTGCTTGTTGTAAGCCAGTATTTAACACAAGGTTCAGGATTAAACAGCTCAAGTGATGGACCCTCGGTGCTGGTCCTTACTGATTCCTCCAAGGTTGAGCTACGTAGGTGTTTCTTTAACGGTTTCTAGACGGGATTCACGGGCTGCCAATCTTGGGGCATGTGGTTGTGGCAGAGGAGGCATTATTATTTGGAGGCCTGATTGGAGCAGTAATGGTTGCTGCAATTGTGGTGGCAAAGGGCATTAAGCGAAGGATTGTCTGGCTCAGCCTAGGTACCCAATAGAACCACAAATCTGTTGAGTTCACTGCCATTTGGAGGTCAACAGCCTAACCAATAGGGAGATAAGAGTGGAATTGGGAGAAGAATGTTTGTGACTGATTACTGGCTCTATTCATTTATTGGTTGGAGATTTTCTAAGTTAATTATATTGTCATTTCCTGTGCTCCTGACTGGACACAGTTTGATTTGCCAAATACAGAGCTTGTTCCATAGGGCAATTGTTTGATGTCTGAACTGCAGTCCATTGTGTTTGAGCATAATTAGACTCCTCTGTTTATAGTAGAGAATATTTGAGCTCGCTGACTGAATGGCTGACACACCATTTATGGGTGAAAGACTTTTCATTGTGCCGTAGCATGTTTCACAAGGACCATCAAACCTTGTCTGAAGGAGCTGATTTACTGGTTAAGCTTACACATGAACAGGAACAATTGTAGAGGTTAAGGGATATGTCCACATTTGGTGGCTGTGGGTTAAAAATCACCCAAGTGGCCTCCTTCAAATTCTTCTGGATTTTGTAGAAGAACATGTGGAACCGAGTCAGGTTTGCAGCATGGATGAGACATAACTTTCTCATGCTAAATAGTGATAAGACTGAAGTCATCCTTATTGGATCTAAGGCTACGTTCACACAGCAGGTAAAAGTTGGCCAAATCTGATTTTCTCACCAAATCCGATCTTTTAAATGTGATCTATAGTTTGAACAGATCAGCTCCTAAACTGCATGCGCGAAAGAACAGTGCTTCACATTCATGTGGTGCGCTCATCCAGAGGTGAACAATCATGACTATAAACGAACACCATTGCTCCCGGAGGGTTCAGCTTCATCTTCGCCAGCATCACCCAGAATGTGTTTGAGCTCGCCGTAAAAAAGGCGCGTTATTCGGCCACGGTCTTTGGTTCTTTGGTTTGTGTCCTCGGATTCTTTAAACTTTTCTTTCAGACTTTTAACTGTTCTTTCACGCTGCAGCCTCGTTCTCTGGCTGCGTTCGCAATTTCTTTCAAAATCTCTTCAAACACAGAGCAAATTTTTTAGTATAGAAACATCAGCCCAAATATTTATGAGATCTCAGCAGCGCAAAATGTTGACAGATGTCGAGTTGGATTGATGAATTCCAATCTGGAGTCGCATTGCCGCAGATCGGATACATATTGATGTTTTTTTTTGTTGTTCACAGTGTGACAAAGATGAAACGTCTGTGTCACATACGAGGAAAAAGATTGGATTTGGGCCACTTTTACCTGCTGTGTGAACACAGCCTAAATCAACCCTCAATAAAACTGGTCTTCTCATTGACAGTATGACCGTGTCCCTTTTCTCTCTTGTTCTGTCTGGTTGTTATTCTTAACTCTTTAATTTGATGCCCATGTTATATCTGTTGTTAAAACCTACTGCTGAAGCTCTCATGCATGCATGAGCCAAGAACTTGCAACATCATTCACGACTTGTTCCTTCAGGTGTGGTTTCCCTTCCATTTCTAGAAGTTAAAAATACTTAAATAAAAGTACTTTTTTTTTTTCAATTTTGATTTGACTGTTAACAAATGCTCCACGACCCAGAAGGATAAACTTGATTGAATTTTCATTTTGATTAAACTTTAATTTCAATTTTTTCTCTCCACTGAATTCCACTACCCCTATTGTTTTGTTTCTTACACAGTTAAATTTACCACCAAAAACACACAAGGAGATTAAACAGGAATACTTTGGACTCCAGAAGTAAGACCAGAGATCAGTTGTGAGAACATGACATCCAGAAGAAGCTCCAGAACTCAGAAAACGTCCTCTGATACTCTACGCACTGATGCATCTCACATACAAGTGGGAGAAAATGCAGACAAAGAGAAAAATCGCTATTGTCTGGACTGTGGGAAAAGTTTTACTCAACAGGGTCATCTCACAAGACATCAGCGCATTCACACTGGAGAGAAACCGTATCAGTGCTCAGAGTGTGGAAAGAGTTTTTCTCAACAGATTCACCTCCAGCTACACCAACATGTTCACACAGGAGAGAAGCCATATCTCTGTTTAGAGTGTGGGAAGAGATTTGCTCAACATGGTCATCTCCATCTACATCAGCGCATTCACACAGGAGAGAAACCGTATCAGTGCTCAGAGTGTGGAAAGAGTTTTAATCGACAGACTCATCTCCGAACACACCAGCACATTCACACAGGACTGAAACCTTATTACTGTTCAGAATGTGGCAAGACTTTTAACCATCCAAATAGTCTTGATCTACACCAGCGCATCCACACAGGAGAGAAACCGTATCACTGTTCAGAGTGTGGGAAGAGTTTTTATCAACAGAGCACTCTCAAAGCACACCAGCGCATCCACACAGGAGAGAAACCGTATCACTGTTCAGAGTGTGGGAAGAGTTTTTATCAACAGAGCACTCTCAAAGCACACCAGCGCATCCACACAGGAGAGAAACCGTATCACTGTTCAGAGTGTGGGAAGAGTTTTCATCAACAGAGCACTCTCAAAGCACACCAGCGCATCCACACAGGAGAGAAACCGTATCACTGTTCAGAGTGTGGGAAGAGTTTTCATCAACAGAGCGGTCTCAAAGCACACCAGCGCATACATACTGGAGAGAAACCATATCAGTGCTCAGAGTGTGGAAAGAGTTTTACGACACAGAGTTCTTTCCAAAAACACCAGCTCCTTCACACAGGAGAGATTCACACTGTTCAGAGTGTGAATGAAGCTTCAGGCTTAAAGTGCACTAAGAGTAAGGCAAAAACCTAAGATATGTGAATTTGTCAAATCATAAAACATGATTTTAGATCTTTTTCTGGCCCATTTTCCATGTAGCAAAAAGCTGCCCTATAACCTAAATATAAAGAGCCTGCAGCAATTATGAACTGAGAGTTATTGTACACAGTGATTTAAAATAATGTGCTTTGGTGAATACCACTTTAAATTACAAATATGCATGCACTCTAGAACTTGGAGTTCACAATTTGTGGCAAATTTGACAAATTATATGTATGTATGCGTATCATCTACAGAGCATGTTAGACAAAAATCAAGCCATGAAATCAAATTGTGCTGAGGCACAGATCTGGACATATGGACCAAATCTTTCCCAAAGCATTGAATGTGTCCAGGGGCAACGTGGAATCAATTTTTGTTAAGTGGAAGAAGTTTGAAACCGATATTTTCTAGAATTTGGACATCTGAGTACCCAGTCAAGAGGGGCCATTGGTCAGGTAGTTTACAACAGACTTGGGGGCAAGTTACTAAGTTGCAAGTAACAAGTCTTGACACTCAAGGAGTGAGAACTTTCTGATCCTGTTCACGTAAGAATGCAACCTTAAGCAACCTTGATGCCATTTCAACACTCGATACCAAAAATACTGGTGACAGTAATATAACAATTTAGTGACAGCACGTTAATAGTGTTAGTTTATTGTTGTTGTTTTCTTTTTTTACCCTTCCAAATAAATTACAAAACCCATGGTACACGAATAACCATGATGGACATAATGGTACATGTGAAAAGGGCAACTACACATGAAATGAATTTTGACTTTAATAAAAAAAGTATTTAAAGATGATTTGTGGGTAATTTCTGGGAACATGGAATAAACATAAAAACTAGTTCAGCAAGCAAAAAAAAAAAAACCACTAGTTTGAAGTGAATTTAGACGACAAAGAGCAGAGACCCAGACAACCTTGTTGATCCAAGTTTATAGCACAGACAGTAAATCTAATCTGGGTAATCTATGAAGCTACAGTTGGCTTCTTGTTTTTAATTTTCTATTACACCTTAAATTTTAGGTGGAACAAAAATTTAAATATGAATGTCAATTTCAGTTTTGTGGTGAATGTTGTGCTTGATATAACTGCAGAAACAGCAGTTCAAGTCTTTGCAAAGTTTCCCAGTAAGACTGGATGCCTTTGAGGCCATTGATGCTTTACAAATTTCTAGCTTATGGATGCAAACTTGTATTTTCACTTGTTTTCTGCAATAAAATAAGCCAAGAACAAACATTGTAATAGGTACTTGACGACACTGCTGTACATACACTATATTACCTGAGTGTTGCCATATGAACTTGAGTGACATCCCATTCTTAATCCATAGGGTTTAATATGATGTCGACCCACCCTTTGCAGCTATAACAGTTTCAGCTCTTCTGGGACGGCTTTCCACAAGGTTTAGGAGTGTTTATGGGAATTTTTGACCATTCTTCCAGAAACGCATTTGTGAGGTCAGACACAGATGTTGGACAAGAAGGCCTGGCTCGCAGTCTCCGCTCTAATTCATCCCAAAGGTGTTCTATCGTGTTGAGGTCAGGACTCGCAGTCATGTTGGAACAGGAAGGGGCCGTCCCCAAACTGTCCCCACAAAGTTGGGAGTATGAAATTGTCCAAAATCTCTTGGTCAGCTGAAGCATTAAGATTTCCTTTCACTGGAACTAAGGGGCCGAGCCCAACTCCTGAAAAACAACCCCACACCATAATCCCCCTCCACTAAACTTTATACTTGGCACAATTTCCAGACAGAGAAGCGTGATTGGTCACTCCAGAGAACACGTCTCCACTGCTCTAGAGTCCAGTGGCGGCACTTTATACCACTGCATTCGATACTTTGCATTGCGCTTGGTGATGTAGCGCTTGGATGCAGCTGCTCGCCCATGGAAACCCATTCTAAGCGCTAGGTCTTTCATGATAGCTACATCATTCTATATGGGTGGTTTCAGCTACAGATATTGGGAGACTGGTCAGAATTTAGGGAAGGGTGAATGCAGCCAAATACAGAAAGGTTCTTGAAGAGGAAGGTTCTTCTGGAGAGTGCACACAACCTTGGACTGTGTCATTAGTTCACTTTTCAGCATGAAATCAAACCAGAGCAAGCAGCCAAATGACTAAACAGCTACTGGAAAAGTGAGCTCATTTTCCTTCATTGGTGTAACCAAAGTCTGAACTTCTGCAGAAGGGAGTTTACAGATGGTCCCAATCAAATTTGACAGAGCTCGAGACTCTAGCACACTAAGTAAAATAAACATAAACATAAATATAACAAGTAAATAGAATTCTAAGGTATAGTAAAAGGTCTTAGCTGGGATTTTTTCTTTAAAACCTATACAAATATCTGGATATTTTTAATATGTTTAAGGGAACCTTAGAATTCATTAGCTGAAAGTGAGAGCAGGATTTATCTCAATTTTATACATAATGTTTTATTTTAAATAAAATCCAATTATTCAGTTATTTCAGTATTTTTGTATATACCTTCATTTTAGCATTTTCCTGTCATTTTCTAAATATAAAATGTCTGCACAAAAGTTATTGCACATTTTGTATTTTGTTTCAAAATGTGCTTAACTTAACCAATAAATAGAAATTGTGATATTTATGATATAAACGTTATCTAATTTTTCATGTAGAGAATCAACCTAATGCTTAATCTGCCTGGGGAATGTCAAAACATTTGAATAGGACTATTGCTATCTAAGTATCTTAAAATCTTGTGATGAGTAAAAAATTGAGAAGTAAGTATTTCAACAAAATAGTTATTTTCTCAATATTTGAACGAACGTAAGACAAAGTTTTGAGAAAGTAAGTCTTTATTTTGAAATATAGGTTCAAGCTTTTTAATTTTTGACGTTATAAACCTGTTATTTAGCTGCCTAAAACCAAGAAGAGTAAAAAAAAGAAACAGATGCGTTGCTATACTGTGTTGTTGTCAAGGTCCTTAAACTTGTTGGAATAACAGGTTGGAACAGAAGATGACCGGTTTGTTCTGTTTCTTGATTCCTGCAGAATTTTTGGTGTGATTGAACATCCTTTCATTTTCTGTTGTTTAGAATCATATACTTGTGGCAAAAATGTTTGGAATCATCATTGTATCTTTTATTAAGACACTACCTGCTTGATATCTCTACCAGAAAAAAAGCAATGCCCTTCATGGATGCACTATTACTCTCTTTTTGTTTATATTGGCTATTAGGTGCTGAAATGCTTAATATTCAAATGGAGAATTCAGACATAGATAAAAATAATATTATTATACATTAAATTGTGCTTAAGCACTTAGCTTATAACTTTTATGGTTAACAAAATATACAATATTTGAATTATATTTAAATTTATGGGATGTCTCAGTAGATGTCTAAGAAAACTCTTAACCACATTGAGGCAGAATATATGTCACCAAGATAAAAATCTTCACAAGATGTGTACACCTAGCATAAAACACATGGGGAATTATTAATTATTTCCAAAAAAGCCATCTTTAATTTGATTTAATGTTTCATTTCCTCTCTTTATATATATTGTTTATAATCATGTTAATTTCTAACCCCCAGATCCTCCAGTGTGAGTCCCCCTGCAGTCCAGGTGGGGGCGCTAGTTCTATATCAGTGATTCTCCAAATACAATAAAGCGAAGAAGATGTGATCAGTCCACAGAAAAACGGAATATATGTAGCCAAGAAAAAAAGCTTGGCAATATGCATACATCCAGCATACTTATGAAATATTCCCAGTAAATATTAGTTGGAATATTATATCTAATATTACTATATATAATATTATAGTAGTTTGAATATTAATACAATATGAATTGCCTTAAAAAGTGAATTGATTTAATTAGAGTATTTTTATTAGTCCTATTTTATTGTTACTATTTCAAGCAGTGGGCTTTACCATTACAAAATTGACTCCTTCATTAAATATTAATTCATTAGGTAGAGTAAAAGTAATGTGTGTATTAATGTGTTACCGCAAAGTGTTTGTGTTTATGTAGTTTAGGTAATATTTACACTTTGCTTACAGTAATGCTGACCAATTAGTGCACTACTCCTGTGAAGTACTAGCAATCATAGTGAAGGAAGCAGGGATTATTGGAATATGGGTGGAATACAAATGACTTCCAAGATCCTCCAGTGTGAATCCCCCTGCAGCCCAAATGTCTTTGACATCACTCACAATGTGACAAACAACAATGATGATGTCAAATACAGGGTGACAGAAGTAATGGGATTCAAGAAGAGCACCAAAGATCCATGTTTATGAGAGAGAATTTTGAAGACTTTGGAAAGCGAAACCCATCTCTCTTGCATATGCGTTCAAAATCTGCATCACCAGCGTAGATACATAGTTACCATAACAACCCATGCAGATAGGTTGGTGATGTCTGGGCACATGAATTCGATCTAAACACTTGCAGATAACACAGATAGTCATCTAAAAAGAACTGATTTGAGAAACAACTCGAATTTGCCTGTAGTCTGAACACAGCCTAAGTGTGGTTCTCCCAAGACAATAAAGCAGAGAAGAATAAGATATTGGCATAAACTGCAGCCTCTGCGCAGACCCTTTGTTGGAGGGAGAGAAACAGGAGTTAGGGTTAAGGATTAAGATAGGGGCTCTAATACAGAAGCATATCGATATCAGCAGATGTTTAATTTAAAAAATATAATCACTGGATAGATGTCTGGATTTGACTGACTATTCAAACAGATATAACGATGATGCATATATTGTGCTCTGGAACTGCAGAATTGTTAAGTGATGTTGGGCTAACTTTTGTAATCCTATCCATGATATTTTTCATGGAGTCATTAAACATGGTTTTCGCGAAGCCGGTGAAGCAATGCTAGCTTGTTAAGTGGTGGTTTTATTTTAGGCTACATGTCTTTAATACATTCTGGGACTACATGCTGTCATGCATCCTGCAAGCTTACAGAGGAACACGGACTCCATCTCCCAGCATCCTCTGGGAGATCACATGACTGCTGAGCTTCCCTCACACACGGACGCTAACTCTGACTCCATTGCCCAGAGTTCTCTGGGGAATCACGTGACTCCTGACCTTCTCTCGCGCTCCTATCAGTGCTCTAGATCACCAGAGTATTGATATGTATCACCTGTGTGTTAGTCATATGACTTCATTAGTTAAGTTTATAAGTCTGGGCTTTAGCTAAAGAGAGTTGTGAGGTATTGTTTCTGCTGTGAATCTACTGAGTTTTTATTCCATTGTTTGTGTCCTGTTTTTTGACCATTGCTTTGTTATTTCGACTCTGCCTTTTGATCTGCCCTTTGGACTGTTTGCTGAACTGTTCTGAATAGTTTTTTTGACCCTTTTTGCTTGTTTCTACGACTACGTCTTTTGCCTGCCCCTTTGTGTTTGTTAGCATTGTGTTATGCTTACCATGGTGGATACCATGATGGTTTTTTGACTACAATTCTGGACTTTGTGTTTGTAAAAACTCTGTTGTGTTGTCAAACCGAGAGCGTCTGACTTTTGTTGGCACATTACACATAAAGACGTAGGCTTGGCCCACAGTTCCCATATCTGTGCATCCCTATTTCTCTAATGCTAAGTTAGCAGAGTAAAGTAACAAAATTACATTTTTAATTACGTGTCCCTCGCATTCCCATTAGCAAACGAAGAAGGCAACCAGTCATTATTTTAAGGGAGCAGGCGACCTTAATGACAAGAAGCAAGAAATACAGTGACAAGTGACCATTTCAATTTAATTTTTTCAGTTTTATGCAAATGAATGATGCAGTGTAGGGCTGTCAAAATTGGCCAAAATTGTCGTTCAATTATTTCTTCTAAAAATACACATAGGTTCAAAGCATTTCAATACCTATTTTTGCACCTTATGGCCATAAGAGAGCAAACCAACAAGAGAGGTGCATCCAATTCAGTTCCCACTAAAATCCACATTTTCCTTCACAAATCAAGACTGAGAAGAAATCAGCACCAAACAACACTGCAGCTGCAGAAAGTAAAACAAAAAAATTGTAAAAGGTGTAAATCTTCACTTGATGCTGTGAATGTGATTTATCAGAAGGAACGTGATTTTGAGCAGAAACTGAATCAGATACATTTGGGTGCATCTTTTCGAGACGTGTGCTTTGGTTGCTAGTGTTGGAATATTAGGCTAACTGCTTACATAGCTTACGTAGCTTACAACAGACTTCCAATACAGGTCGGACCTCTGCCACCTTCAGAATTGTTCTGATGACTCTGTGGTGGTTGGGTGCATTAGGGATGGGCAGAAAGGAGAATATGGAAACTTTGTGGAAAGATTTGTTGAGTGGTGTACAAGGAAACACCTGATTCTCAATGTGACCAAGACCAAGGAGATGGTGGTGGACTTCAGGAGGAAGAGGACCATGATCGGTCCCGTTACCATCACAAGTCAGAACGTTGAGCTGGTAGACACATACAAATATCTAGGTGTCCTGCTTGACAACAAACTGGACTGGAGGACCAACACAGAGGCTGTGTACAAGGGATGAGCAGTCTCTACTTTCTGAAAAGGCTCATGTCCTTTAATTTGTGCACCAAGATGTTGACAGTCTTCTTCCAGTCTGTTGTGGCAGGTGCTGTCTTCTTTGCAGCAGTCTGCTGGGGAGGCAGCATCAGAGAGGGAGATACAAAAAAGCTCAACAAACTGATCAAGAGGGCCGGCTCAATCTTGGGCTGCTCACTGCATGCTTTTGAGGTGGTGGTTGAAAAGAAGTCACAATAAACTCACTGCTATCCTGAACATCACACTCCCTCCATGACCTCCTGGTCAGACAGCGGAGCACCTTCATCAACAGGCTCATTCAGCTCAAGAAACAAAAAAAATCCAAAAATTCTCCATGATAAAGGGACGCAGAAAATCGTGTACCCTGTCTGAGAGAGGCTTGCCAGGACTTACCCCTGGAGCAAGGCCTGAGGGTGGTGTTCCTTGGCGAGCGCCTGGTGGCCAGGCAGCTCACGTAACCTGGCCAGGCTCAGCCTGAAAAGGCAACATGGGGGGACTATGTGGGCCCACTACCCACAAGGTCCAGCATGGGGGACCGGTGCAGTGCCATATAGGCAGTGGGAGATAGCAGGGAGGCTCTTGGCGGCATGGACCCCTATGGCGGCAACTGGCTCTTGGTATGTGGAATGTAACCTCGTTGTGGGGAAAGGAGCCAGAGCTGGTGCAAGAGGTTGAAAGGTACCAACTAGATATAGCTGGGCTCATCTCCACCCACAGTGTTGGCCCTGGAACCAAACTCCTTGATAGGGGTTGGTCCCTCTCCTACTCAGGAGTTGCACAGGGTGAGAGGCACCAGGCAGGTGTGGGGATACTCACAAGTCCCCGGCTGGCTGCTGTGCAGTCGGAGTTTGTCTCAGTGGACTAGAGGATCGCCTCAATGCAAATTAAATCACTGAGAAGAAAACTCTGACTGTTGTGTGTGTTTATGCACCAAACAACAGGTCAGGGTATTCTGCCTTCTTGGAGCGAGTGGGCGGAGTTCTGGAAAGGGCCCTACCTACAGACTCCATAGTCTTGCTGGGAGAATTCAGTGCTCATGTTGACAATGACTGGGAGACCTGGAAAGGTGTGATTGGGATGAACAGCCTGCCCGAATGGTAAATTGTTATTAGATGTGTGTGCGAGGCATAGATTGTTCATAACAAACACCAAGTTTGAACACAAGGATGTTCAAGTATACATGGTATCAGAGCTCCTTGGGTCAAAGTTCAATGATCGACTTTGTTGTCATTTCATCTGACTTGGGACCGTATGTTCTGGACACTCTGGTGGTGAGTTGGATCAGACGGCACAAGCGAATAGTGAGGTTCTGGAAACGACTGTCAGAGGCCCCTGTTTGGAATGATTTTAACTCCCATCTCGAGGAGCTTTTCTCATGTTCCGGAGAAGATAGGGGACATGGAGTCTGAATGGACTCTGTTCAAAACCTCCATTATGGAAGCTGCCGGGCATAGCTGTGGCCAAAAGCTTGCTGGTGCCTGTCAGGGCAGTAACCCAAGAACCCCCTGGTGGACACCAGTGGTGAGGGAGGCCATCCACCTGAAGAAAGAGGACTTTAGGGACTGAATGGCCCGGAGGACTCCCGACTCAGCAGATAGGTACTAACAGACAAAAGGCGGCAGCGGTAATGGTGGCGGAAGCAAAATCCAGAGCGTGGGAGGAGTTTTGCGAGGCCATGGAAAAAAGACTTTCGGTCGGCCACAGGGAGGTTCCTGACAACTGTCTGGCGACTCAGGAGTTGGGGTGGCTTTGCCCAAGCTGTATTCGGCTGGGATGGAAAATCTCTGACTTTAAATGAGGATACTGTCAGTTGGTGGAAGGAGCACTTTGAGGAACTCCTTAATCCAAGAAACATGCCTTCCTTATTTTAAGAAAAGGGACCAGAGGATGTATGCCAACTACCAGGGTATCACATTGCTCATTCTCCCTGGGAAAGTTTATGTCAAGGTGCTGGAAAGAAGACTCCGACCAATAATCGGACCTCAGATTGAGGAGGAACAATGCGAATTCCATCCCGGCCATGGAACAATGGACCAGCTTTTCACCCTCTCACGGATTGATGAGGGGGCATGGGAGTTTGCCAACCCAGTGTACATGTGTTTTGTGGACTTCTCCTTCGTGGAGAAGGCTAATGATCGTGTTCCCCAAGATATCTTGTGGGAGGTCCTCCGGGAGTATGGGGTGCTGGGGCTACTACTCCAGGCCATTCAATCTCTGTACTCACCGAGTGAGAGTTGTGTTCATATACTCTGCATTAAGTCAAGCTCATTCAGCGTTAGCGTTGGACTCTGCGTTATTTACTTTCTGTAGAGTGTTTATCTGAGCCTCACCACAAGCATTTCAATGCATAAATGTCTTGACATTTTGTGCAAATGACATATAAACTTGAAGTTTGAAACTTGAAACTTATTGTATACTGAGCCACTGACAGGACAGGCTGACTGGGCACCGACTGGGCACCGACTGGGCACCAACTGGACATTACATGACATTTCTCCACTCATATTACTATGCACTGCCACTTAGTTTATACATTTGTACTTTGTTTATTTGTTCACAAATATTGCATATTGCACTGTCACTTTGTTTATGTATCTGTAAATGTTAGCTGTTAACAGTATCGGTTATCATTTACAGTACATGGTCATTTGTTCATTCACTGGAGGGATAGGCATCACTGCATTGTCAACTGCTTTTGTACTGCACATAATTTTTATTGTTTATAGTAGATTTTTATTTTTTCTATTATTTATCTTTACTTTCTATTTATGTATCTGTGAAGAGTGTACAGTAATGCTTTGCTCCTGTTCATTTTGCTTGTTTTGCTCTTTACTGTGCTTTGTACTGCTGCAATAAAAGAATTTATCTCTGGGATTAATAAAGTGATCTATCTAGCTAGCTAGCTGGCTTACATACAACTTATCAATTTATATCAAGGTTCCACTATTTTGCCATCCATTAACCCTCAATTGCTGTTCTGAAGTGTTCCAAATAGAGCTTTTTGGATTCCTCTGAGTGCAGATTGCTCTCTCTGTGGTTGAGTTGGGTTGTGAACTCTCTGCCATCATTACTACATGGATGTTGTTGAATTATTCGCTCGTTTCAGCTGGACCTGCATTTCATTTTAAATCATGAAAATGATGTTGTGTGACTGCTATCCATTAAGCAGTGCACTCAGTGTATAAATGGATGTAATTAAAGGTACTTGAATGATTGAAATTACAAAGAAGGCAGTTGTTAATATTGGAACAAATAAATGTTGTCTTCTCTCATGTGTGATTTGTGTCCCAGTATGATGATGTTCTTATATCTTAATGGCTGTTAAATTTAGTACTGCATATTGAAAAAGAATTGTGCTTTGTCTACCTTGATAATTTCCCCGCTGTGGGACTAATAATGGATTGTCTTACCTTATCTTATCTCTCTTTTATATTTACTTTTCTATGAATAGCTTTACTATTCAGATACCAGGTGTTTAAAATGTGTTTTTTTTAACATGCTCTGTGTTACATATGGCACAGATAAGTTTAAAAGTCACACGCAATTACTAAAATGGTCAAATCTTAAGTAGTAATGCTAATCACAACATAAGGTTTGATCATTAGAGTAATTGCATGTGACTTTTAAATTTACCTGTGCCATATGTAATGCAGAGCACCACATGTAATGCAGTGCATGTTAAAAAAAAAAAAAACACATTTCAAACAGCTGGCAGCTGAATTGTTGAAGTTGCCTTTAACCCTCCTTTAAGGACAGCATGGGGACCCATAGATCCGGGTTTCTTGTATCTCTCTGTGAACAAATGGCAGAAACAATCATAAATTAGAGATCACGCTGTAGCTAGGTTCAGAAGGTAATCCATTGTGCTAAAGAACAGCACGTTATCTCTGACCTACGTCCATTTTAAGCACTCGAAAAGCAGGCTTAAATAAACCCGCCAAATTGGACACAATTCTTTCTCGATTTTCTCGAGTTGAGTCTTGATTCCACACCTCTGCCATGTTGAGTTTTTAAGTCACTTATAAAGCCAAAAATAGTAGTTACGTATGGTAGCAGTGGATGTGTTCAACCATACCAGTAAACCATGTAAATGTGCTGCTCAGAACCCTGCTGAAAAAGCAGCAAAAGCAGGAATTCTAAGATGATTTATGCTGGTTTAGTTGGTCACCCAGCATGGTCATGTTGGTTGACCAGCCAGCATCCAAAACACAACATATCATCACTGTCCAAAAAAAAACAAGTGAGCCCAAAATGGTAACTTTACAGGAGAGAGCAAAAATGTTTTTAACTTTTATTCCAAGGGATTTTGGAGCATTTCCATTAGTTCATTCATTATGAAATTTTCACACAACGTAAAGGACGACTACCGTGTTCAAATGATGTAGAAAAATAAAAATTGACAAAAACAAAGATGTGCTAGTTTTGCTGGTGACCAGTTTTGCTTGCTTCTGACCAGCATCTAAACTATATATGTATGTATCTAACTATCCATATATATATATATATATATATATATACATACATACATACATATATATATATACATACATACATATATATATATATATATATATAGATATATATATATATATATATATATATATATATATATATACTGGTTTATGCTTTTTTTATCAGGGATTCTTTTTTTCTTTTCATACAGAAGAGAAACCTTAACGCTCGGGATGTAATTTTTTAACATTAATTTTAAAACACACCAGCGGGTTTACCATCAGCAATCGTTGCGCAGGAGGCGGAGTTTATGGATGGACGTAAATAAACTTACGATCCGCCGTGATCACAGTCTAGTGTGAATCCTCCTTAGCCCAGGTGGGGGTGCTAGTTCTACAACGGTGGTTTTCCAAAGACAATAAAGCGGAGAAGAAGAAGGACAAGCCCTCGTTGTGATCAACACCTGTGTGCGCGCACAGTGTGACTGGAGAGAGAGAATCAGGAGCTGCTCTGTTGAAAGTAGGGGCTCTAACACTTTTTCACACTCTTTACTCTGTGTATAACTGATCTTTAGAGAATCAGGAGCTGCTCTGTTGTAAGTAGGGGCTCTAACACTTTTTCACACTCTTTACTCTGTGTATAACTGATCTTTAGAGAATCAGGAGCTGCTCTGTTGTAAGTAGGGGCTCTAACACTTTTTCACACTCTTTACTCTGTGTTTAACTGATCTTTAGAGAATCAGGAGCTGCTCTGTTGTAAGTAGGGGCTCTAACACTTTTTCACCCTCTTTACGCTGTGTTTAACTGATCTTTAGAGAATCAGGAGCTGCTCTGTTGTAAGTAGGGGCTCTAACACTTTTTCACACTCTTTACTCTGTGTTTAACTGATCTTTAGAGAATCAGGAGCTGCTCTGTTGAAAGTAGGGGCTCTAACACTTTTTCACACTCTTTACTCTGTGTTTAACTGATCTTTAGAGAATCAGGAGCTGCTCTGTTGTAAGTAGGGGTGCTAACACTTTTTCACACTCTTTACTCGGTGTTTAACTGATCTTTAGAGAATCAGGAGCTGCTCTGTTGTAAGTAGGGGCTCTAACACTTTTTCACACTCTTTACTGCTACATTGTAAACAGGGTCTGAGCGCGGCTGAGTAGATTTCTCGTGTCAGTGGTTTTGGATGATCATACTGTTTTATAGCCGGACTTTGGGGTCTTTGATCTGGAATTCGCTCTCCAAACGGAGTGTGAATAGACACGGATGAGGGTGGATATGCAGCTGCACTACAAAAACAAGGTTGTGATCTCATAGAAAATTATGATTAGATCGTTCAGCTTACCCTGGACACTCTTAAATCTGCAAACATAATTAAGGTGTCCATCTCTGACCTCAGTTTGTCAGTTTTCCAGAGATTTTTAAGCAGTGGCAGGAGGCCCACACTTGCTGTTTGTGTATAAACAGCAACCCAGAAATCCTGCTCGTTCTGTCTTTACGGAAACTTATTTGTCTTTTGTGACTGGCTGGATCTCATTGTTCAGGTGGGGAGTGGAGTGGAGCGGATGTAGGGTAGGCAAATTGAAATTTGGCTGTAACAAGAAAAAGAATCGACTCCCTTCGTTTTTACCAAAGAGCCATTCAAAAACCAGATCGATCTCGAACGTCACATCACTACATTTGAAAAAACTATATATACGTAATGGCAATACTTATGACTTTTGTGCTTTTATTATGGTAAATTACGGACAAATGTGAAAATATGTATGAACATGTGTCTGTAAACGTAATTAAAGAGTCCATCTCTGAAATCAGTTTGTCCTATCAGTTTTCCTGAGATATACAGTACATTTGCGTTAATGACATTTATAGTTACTTCATGTTCTAGGTAGAATTTCAGGTTACTTGAAATACACAGTAAAAATGTTATTGCACTTATATTTAAAATTTGTTGAAACTACAACCCAATTCCCAAAAAGTTTGGACGCTGTGTAAAATGTAAATAAATGTAAATAAAAACAGAATGCAATGATTTGCAAACCTCATAGACCCATATTTTATTCACAATACAACACAGAACACGTATCAGATGTTGAAAGTGAGACATTTTACCATTTCATGAAAAACATTAACTCGTTTAGAACTTCATGGCAGCAATGCATCTCAAAAAAGTTGGGACAGGGCCGTGTCTACCATTGTGTAGCATCCCCTTTTAACAACAATCAGTAAACGTCTGGGAAGTGAGGAGACCGACTGCTGGAGTTTTGGGAGAGGAATGTTGTCCCATTCTTGTCTGATGTAGGATTTTAGCTGCTCAACAGTCCTGGGTCTTCTTTGCTGGGTTTTTCATTTCCTGATGAGCCAAATGTTTTCTATTGGTGAATGGTCTGGACTGCAGGCAAGCCAGTTCAGCACCCGAACTGTGGTTTAGCACTGGCTTGCTGAAATATGCCTGGCCTTTACTGAAAGAGACGCTGTCTGGATGGGAGCATATGTTGTTCTAAATCCTCTATATACTGTTCAGCATTGATAGAGCCTTTCCAGATGTGTAAGCTGCCCACGCCATAGGCACCAATGCAGCCCCAGACCATCAGAGATGCAGACTTTTGAACTGTGTGTAAAATATGGGTCCGAGATTTGTGAATTATTGCATTTTGTTCTTATTTACATTTTACACCATGTCCCAACTTTTTTGGAATTGGGATTGTATTTCACTTATTAAGAGAATTTTTGTAGTAAGGTTTTAGATATTAGAAAAAAGGCCTTGGGGGAAAAAAACATCTCAGGCTGTGTACATCAGGCAGTTTTGATCAAATACAGTTTTATGACCAAATTAAAGATGTCATATTATAGCTACACTTTTATTGTGTTCTGCTATTGGACAAATATAGAGCCTTAACTCATATTCTGTGTTTACACCAGTATCCACTTCAGTGCAAGGGACCATATCAACATACTGGAAGAAAAGACATAGTCCCTCACATATTTTTTCTTCCAGTATGTTGATATAGTGAAGGACCTGACTTTTTAAAAAACATTTACTGTAGTTATTTGATGCACGATTACCTGAATAAGAGAATTTTGGGGACAGATGTTCAGCAGATAACTGGATAAACTGCTTGTCACTTTTGTTATTTGACATTGACTTTTTTCCTTTCTTTCTTCCAGAAAGAGAAGACTTCTTATTCCTAAGTCTTCTGCTGCTTCTAGTGTAGTTTCCTACACAGCTTCAAATCCAATTCCACAAACACATCGGGAGTTGCTACAAAGAGCAAAATAATACACTGCGGAAATCAGCTGAAATTTATGTGAGCATGTCATCTGCAAGAAGCTTGAGTACTCAAACAACATCTGTTAGCACAGACAGTACCAGAAGATCACAGAGAAAAATTCAGAAAAACCCAGGCAAGAAGAGAACGTATCACTGTTCAGAGTGTGGGAAGAGTTTTACTGTACAGAGTAGCCTCGAACGACATCAACGCATTCATACAGGAGAGAAACCGTATCACTGCTCAGAGTGTGGAAAGAGTTTTAAACGAAAGAATCATCTCCAATTACACCAGCGTACCCACACAGGAGAGAAGCCGTATGACTGCTTAGAGTGTGGGAAGAGTTTTTCTGTACAGGGTAGTCTCCGACTACACCAGCGCATTCACACTGGAGAGAAACCATATCAGTGCTCCGAGTGTGGGAAGTGTTTTACTGTACAGTGTAGTCTCCACACACACAAGCGCATTCACACTGGAGAGAAACCATATCAGTGCTCTGAGTGTGGAAAGAGGTTTACTGTACAGTGCAGTCTCCAAACACACCAGCGCATTCACACAGGAGAGAAACCGTATCACTGTTCAGAGTGTGGAAAGAGTTTTAATCAACGAGGTTATCTCCGGATACACAGACGCGTTCACACTGGACTAAAACCATATTATTGTTCAGAGTGTGGGAAGAGTTTTACTTCTCAAACAAGACTCCAAACACACCAGCACATTCACACAGGTGAAAAACCATATTGTTGCTCAGAATGTGGGAAGAGTTTTCGAGAGAATGGTACCCTCAAACTACACCAGCGCATTCACACAGGAGAGAAACCGTATAACTGCTTAAAGTGTGGTAAGAAGTTCAGTTCACACAGTTATCTCAAAATACACCAGCGCGTTCATACGGGAGAGAAACCGTATCACTGCTCAGAGTGCAATAAAAGTTTTACTACTCAAAGCAGTCTAAAAGTACACCAGCGCATTCACACAGGAGAGAAACCGTATTCCTGCTCACAGTGTAGGAAAAGTTTTACTCGACTAGGTCATCTGCAAGTACACCAGCGTATTCACACGGGATTAAAACCGTATTACTGTTCAGAATGTGGGAAGAGTTTCAGTGATGAAGGTAATTTTAAGAAACACCAACTAATTCACACAGGAGAGAAACCTCATCACTGCTCAGAGTGTGGGCAGTCCTTCAGACATTCAAAATCTTTAAAGACACACAAGTGCACAAAGAGAAAGGTGAGAACACGTTCTAAGAAAAGAAATTCATTCTAAGAAACATAAAAGGGTTGTTGTCATCAGGGTGCACCAATATCAGTTGTATGCCAATAGTGTTGACCAGTATTTTTCATGTATGTCTGCCCATGATACATGATTATGGAAATCTACCTTCCTGTGGTGACTAGTTTGAACCACAATCTGTCTCACCTGCTCCAGCTTGTTAAAATCTTCAGAAGTCCTTGACTGGATGGATCAGATGAATTAACGTTAGAAAAGTGGGGGCAGCATGTTGGGTGCAGTTTGGAATGAAAATCTGTAGGAAAGTAGATTTGCAGGCAGAAGGTTGTTGACCACTTATTAAAAACTGTTCTACAAGGTTATAAATTTAACTGTCACATCCAAACATCTTTATAATAACCATACTGATGTGATTTGGATACCGTAGTGTATCCCTAGTTTGTGTATAGTGAGGGATGAAGTGGGGTGATACAACAACTATTTCTGTTTTTTAGGGAGTATAAATGGATGTAACCTGTGTTTTTGTTTTTTATGTATGATTATTTTATATGTACGATTATATTATAAAACGGTTGTAAAATTTAGTTCTGTATATCTTACATTTATTATGTTTTAAGCATGTAATAAAATCTCCTTTTATGGTCCATGTTTGAATGTGGACATTTGCCATATTAAGTTTGTGAAGCACGTTTAAAGTCAAAAGTAGTGGTTGCACATGGCAGCACAGTGGAAGTTGGCATTGAGCTCTAAGTTGAGGTTACATGTTCAAGAACCATCAAGACCAACTCTGTACTTTTAGTGTTTTCTCTGCACCCAACACAGCTTATCCAACTAATCAGCTGATGGTCAGCACATGGTAGGCGCACACCCTCCTAAAAAGCTTGTTGTTTGTTAGTTTGTGTATATATGCTATTTTTGTTATTCCATGCGGGGTGGGGATAAGTAGTTTCATTAGACGAATTTCAATTGGCAGGGGTCGCAGGACGTGTTGCTGAATCCAAAAACTGCGTAGTTGGGTGTCCAGTGACTAGTCAGTAGAATCATCATGAATTTTCAGCTGCAGTTTTATAATATCTACCCTGCTGTTTTGTCGTAGTTTAGCAGAAATACATTTTTTTTATCGGCTATTCAATGCAATGTTGTCTCAGTGTTCACCTAAAAGAGCAGACTCATTCATGAATGACATCATCAGTGATCTGTATGTGCCTTTCTGCCTGGTGTTTAATAAAGAGCACTTTTCAGGTGGAAACCCTGCCTGCAGTGAACATCTTGTAAAGCCAGTTATTTTTTTAATGAACCCGTTTCGTATGTCCTCGTTTGTCTGTGTAAACGTTTTCATTTCTACTACTGAGCTAAAACGGCCTTTAGCACAAGTCCTATGGATGCATTCAATAGTAGCGCAGGAGGCGGGATTTACCGGAATACGGGTGGGATGTATATTTAAAAAATCCATATCGGCCGTGATCCCCCCCCCCAATAATATCAGTGAGTCCCGTGCAGCCCAAGTGGGGGCGCTAGTTCTGTAACTGTGGTTCGCCAGAGACAATAATGCGGAGAAGAAGAGCGAGAGAAACAGCTGCTCTGTTGTAAGTAGGGGCTCTAACACTTTTTCACACTCTGTGTTTTGAACTGGTCTTTGGAGGAATGCCTGGACAGATGTTTGCTTTTTTGTGAAGTGGGCTGTGAAATGTCAGCCAGCACAGAAACATGGCCGAGTCGTCTCGCGCAGTGGTTTAGGGTGATCAGTGTTTACAGCTGGACTCTGGGGGTCCTCGGTCTCGCATTTGCTCTCCAGACAGCGGAGTGAACAGACCGGGGTGTCCTTTCTTATCTGTGTGGCTGCAGCAGGTCTTCATTCCAAATAAGCGCGAGCTCAGCTGAGTCTACTCGTTTAATCAGTTGGTCAGTCGGATGATCGTGTGAGCTCACGCTGTGTTGTAATGTGAACCTACAGCCACACCGGCCCAGTGGATTAGATTGGACACCCCCTGGAATAGACAGTGATGAGGGTGGATATGATGAGGTGAGGACTGCTGAAGACCTTTGTTGTGTACATCTTTCAGAGGTGGGAGGGCAGATGGGTCTTATTAAAAGCGGTCAGAATGGTGAGGTGAGGTGAGGCGGGGCCTCCAGAACAAGAGAATCATCTACAAAACAGCAGCCACGTTTACATGCAGTCTAATAATCCGTTAAAGATCCGACTAATAGCTCAGTCGGAATAGGCTAGTCCGATTGAGGCTATTCCGAGTACATTTCTATCCGATTAAACGACGTGGGTAATCCTGCAAATAATCATTTAAATATAAGCATAATAACAATGTAAACGGCTGCATTCCCATATAGAAACTTTAATTACGTGAGAAAGTTTATAACCTTCAGCATGGCGGGAGCAGAAACTCTTATTTCAAGTTAAATACTGCTAGGGGTCATCCAAAAAAAGCACAAATTTTAAAACACAAAAAAAATCTTATATTATTATTATTATGTATGGAACGTCCCTTCATAAAACCAGACTATCACTGATAACTTGGCAGATTTCTGACTTGTGATGGTTTGCATAAATGCAAGCAGTTTGTAGTCTGTATTGAGTAGTTTAATATGGTGCAAATTGTCAGTATTTTTGGAATCTTAACCAGGTTTGGGTATCAATAATAATAATTGTTTTGTTGTTGATGTAAGTGTAAAATTGGTATCTATTTTAGTAAATTCATTACACAGTGACGTTCTAAGAGAATTCCAAAAGTGTCTGTAAAATTAGCAGTGAAACCATCAGAACCAGAAGATTTGTCTAAAGATGAACAGATCAGTGCTCCATCCAACTCTTCCATTGACAGTTCAGCTTCACATATATTATGAAACATTTCATCAATCTGAGGAATAAAATCTACAGTACTATTCAAAAAATGCATCAATATCTGATTCTGAAAAGGACAAAGTTTACAACTCCTTATAATATGAATAAATTTCTTTAGCAATTAATCTTGGATCAGAACATTTCTACATCATTGATAATTCGAGTTTTAACAGCGTTCCTCTTATTCTTTTTCAAGTATACAAAAATAAGCTGTTTCTTTCTTCCACCCATTTTGCTTGATCTAATGTAAGCACCCTTTGCCCTTCTGATATAAATCTTGTCTAATGTTGATTGAAGGTTTACCAACTATTGATTGTTCTCATTCCCTGATCTTCACTGACAAAGTATGTTTATATGTTTAATTAATTCAGCTTCTCTTAAATTATAATAATGGTACAGAAAATTACTGTAATGCCTTGAAAATGTTGAATCTTACGTGATAAATTCCTATTTCTCTGTGTTTGTAGAAACCTCCAACATATTATTTGATACCAGCCGATAGTCAATACGAGGACAGGATGAGGCATTTGGGCTAAACCAAGAATACCAGTGACAGTCAGGATTCAACATGCGCTGAGGATCTACTAATGACTGAGATAAAATTAATTCACTAATAACCAAATTAGAATGATGGTCTTCAAATTTGCTAGGATAGCAGTCTAGATAATCGTCTGACCATTTTAAAACCACCACCTAAAACACTTTCAGTAAACAGTGCAGCTTTCAAATCTATGAGAACACCTGTTATCTCTAATATAAGGAGACTATTTAAAGCTAAGTTATTTTAACCTTTAACATTGCCTTTGATAACAATGTTATCCTCTACATTTATAACTACAAAACAGCCAGTGCCCAGTTTCGTCCATCTTGGTAGTGATCAACTTTCCAGGGAAACTGTTAAGTAGGGTAGCAAGTTAAGCCATGAGAAACACTATTTTATCTCCCCATTGATTTACCCAAAACTTTTCGTCCTCGGTGCAAGAATGAGTTTCCTGGAGCAGCACACAATTTGCTTTTTTACCCTTACAAAACAAAAAACAGATTTTCTTTTCATGTTGTCTCTAAGACCTCACGCATTCAATGAAACAATGTTTAGTGCACAACTGAAAGAAAAGGGAGCTGAAACTGGTCTGCAGAGGAGACGAAGTTTAAGCTCTGAACTTCAAAAGACAGCGGTGAGACGGGCATTTCAGAACATGATGTCTTCCTTTTCTTTAGTAAGTAAATGTGAAGTACGTTTTCCTGAGTCTGACTTCATTTTAACGCAATAAAAAAGGCTGCGCCAAATGAAAACTCGGGTCACTCCTGCTGTTTGTCTCCCTCTGACTCGTGATGCTTGTTGTCATAGTAGGGTCTAAAATAAGTGGTGCTTATATACACATACGTGTAATTTTGGATCTGATTACATGTAATGTGCATGTAAACAGATTTTCTAGCAGGTTGTTGAGTAGAGTGAGCATATAAATACCTCAGTCTTGATCTGTAATCAGAGTGTATTCATTCGGATTGGTAAAAATCTTTGCATGTAAACACAACCAGTGAGTATTTATGCAGCTGCACTAAAAAACAAGGCTGTGCTCTCACTGAAAGTTGTGATTAGATCATTAAGTTTACCCTGGAAATACTCAGATCTGCACATCTGCAAATTGCCAAGTTTATTATTGCAGGCTCTATTTTTTTGGTAGCAAAATATGTGATTAAAATATCAAAAGAATGTATTAAGCTAAGCCATTTAACTATTAACTGTAACTATTGTTATGTTCGTAAATTGTTAGTACTCCCTGCTAGAAAAAAAACAGTATATGTTGTTTTGGATGTTGGTATGTAGGTCAACTGGTATGATGGGTGCCAGATTCCATACTGGTCTGTGCTGTTTTTGTTTGTTTGTTTGTTTGTTTTTCTCCCAGCAGGGCTGCTGCTTGTCTAAAAACAGTCATTTAAAATTTCTTTTCTTGCATCCTGCTTATATGATTTGCATACTTTTATTGTGGCAAAACGTAAAGAAGTATCTGTATCTGTTTCTGTATATGTAATTAAGGAGTCTATCTCTGACATCAGTTTGTCCAATCAATCATCAATCACTCCTCAGGCATACAATACACGTACATTGATGACACTGACAGTTGTGTGTAAATATTCAGATTATATGAAAAACAGTAGAAACAGCATTGGTTGCACATTTTAAAAACTGTTGGGAGCAAAATGAAAAAAAATTATTATTAAAAGTGACATCATTATCACTGGGTATCATTCTGTGGCCAATCAGCATTAAATTCTGGGTTGGATACTGGAGGGAAAATGAAGAATGAATCAGATCCAGTGCTGTAACAAATCTATCCTGAAATAGCTCTCACTCAGCACTGTGTGGTGTCCTGTTGTTAACTGGGTATTTCTTCCTGTTGGGTAGTACAGTGTTTTGAGTAGTTTGGGTATGATGGTCTATTTCTAGAGATTCTAGAGACTTAATTTTAAAGCTTTGTAGTTTTAAATTCCACATTCATAGTTCCTACATGGTTGCACGTGGTGCTGCAGGCAGACGTCATGCCTGTATAAATAGCTGCCTGTGAGATACAGTGTACGCCTTTGGACACTTACAGTTTCATGGCCAAATTCAAGATGAGGTCGTACTACAGCCACATGGTTACCTGAATAAGAGGACAGGCCTAGCATCAGCATTGAGAAAGTGGCATTGTGTATTTTTGATTTACGTTCACTAATGATTTATTTTGGGCCATTCTCCCAAACAGAACTTCAGAGACTTTTACAGAGAAAAAAGTTAAAGTGTTACTACAGTTAGGTTTCTTCCTCATGACTAACACACTTTAGTCCCTGATATCAGTACCTGAATTTTGCATGAATTTTCTTTTTTTTTCCCCCTTTCTCTTCAGCTCCTAGGGTTCACTTTCCTACGCAGTTCAAGTTTCCCTCTCAGACACATCAGGAGACACCACCAAGAGGAATACATCACACATTACTGAAAACATGGCTTCCACAGAAAACCCAGGGCCTCAGTTGGCTTCCTGTACTGTCCGTGTTAACACAGGCCGCCGCCGAACGCGGAAACCTGCAAGCAAGGAGAGAATTCATCACTGTTCAGAGTGTGGGAAGAGTTTTACTAGACACAGTCATCTCAAAACACACCAGCGCATTCACACAGGAGAGAAACCGTATCAGTGCTCCGTGTGTGGGAAGAGTTTTAATCAGAAGGGTCATCTCCAAATACACCAGCGCATTCATGTAGAAGAGAAACTGTACCACTGCTTACAGTGTGGAATAGGTTTTACTGACAGACGTGATCTCCAGTTACACCAGCGCATTCACACAGAAAGGAAGCCGTATGGCTGCTCAGAGTGTGGAAGGAGTTTTACTTTACAGAGTCATCTCAGAATACATCAGCGCATTCACACAGGAGAGAAACCGCATCAGTGCTCAGTGTGCGGGAGGAATTTTAGTGTACGGAGTCATCTTCGAACACATCAACGCATTCACACTGGAGAGAAACCGTATCAGTGCTCAGAGTGTGGGAAGAATTTTAGTCAAAAGACTCATCTCCGAACGCACCAGCGCATTCACACAGGAGAAAAACCCTATCACTGTTCAGAGTGTGGGAAGAGTTTTCATCAACAGGGTAATCTCTTGGCACATCAGCGCATTCACACAGGAGAGAAACCGTATTACTGCTCTGATTGTGGGAAGAGTTTTCATCAACAAGGTCATCTCCAGACACATCAGTGCATTCACATGGAAGAGGGAAGAGTTTTTGAAACCGACCTAATTTGAGAACACACCAGTTCATTCACAACAGAGAGGATATAGTACTGATCAGAGTGTGGGCAGAGCATCAGGAATTTGAAATCTTGAAAAGAAACAGAAGTGCACTTAAAAGAAGACTGTGTTTCAGCTGAGGTATAAAGGGATGTTAGTGGAGACTGTTCTGATGTCTGTCAGCAATTACCAGGCTTTTACTCTAATGAAAACTCTAATGGACTCAGGTTGGGCATAGATTGAGAAATGAACATGCACCGCCTGCAAAAATCCAATGAAATCTGCTTCACCCACCAGATATTGTGCATTACGTAGTATAAGTTATATAGAATCAACCTAGGCTGCTGCTGATGTTGAAAGCAAAGATGTGTTAAAACTATGGCCTCTGCCCTGTGGTCTCTGGTCTCACAGACTTTGGATGTACTCTCAATGATGCTCACTTAAGTGCTCAATGCCATACCATCTAATCTGTGAGGCAGCTTGCCTGCAAAAATATTAAAAAGAGCTCTAATGAGAGGGAAATTCAGCTTGAGCTATGATTAATCCTGACACCAAAATCTGCGCAAGACATTCTTTGTCTAAAATATTCCTTAATTTGTCAAAGTATCATTGTTCGTCTAAAACATCGAATCTAAGACATCATTATGTAATCACATGTTTCACTATCAGTTTTGTGTAACTATACTAGCAAAGTCTGCTAAAGCATGCAGCCTTTCTGGAAGTTCTATAAAAAGTCAGCATTATCTCCCTTACAGCCTAGATGAATGGTGGAATTGGACCCCTGCGGCCCTGTGGCCTTTCTCCTAGTCTGTAGAAGACTGTAGGTATGGACTGGGCAATGGTGTGATCCATACAGAATGAATTACTCAAAAACCTGTAGTAGCATTAATGTTGCCATAATTTCAGTGAGCAAACTTGCTAAGTGTAACATGGATAATGTGCAGGAATGCTAGCGAAATCGTCTTCTGTTTGAAAAATTGACAAATGAGACAAGATTGTAACTTGTTCAGAATTACCATAATATCTAAGAGCTACGTAAACCTGTCTGTTTGGATTCATTCATTATGTAGTGATGCTTAATTGAAATGAAGTGAATTATCAAGGATATCCCACCTAGAAGGCGGATTTATCTGTATCAATCAATGACAGCAGTTGGATAACATGTTTGAAAACACTGTTTATGGAGATGGAACAGTGACAAGTTGAATTTCAGATCGGCTTTCATAATAATAGTCCTTTATAATTGTACTGATTATATACAAATTAATGTAATTTAACACTACAAAACATTTACTGAACATTCTGCCTATTTATTATTATTATTATTATTATTAATTATTATTATTATTATTATTATTACTGTTATTGTCGTAGTATGGATTATAAGTATTATTAGTGGTACTCTCTCATTAGTTGCAATAGTGGTGATAATACTAGTTGTAGTAGTTTTTGCAGTAGTATCAAACTTCTGTTACACATCTAATAAACTGCCTAATAAGTAACATGTTTTCAGTGTTAAAACAGTGCTCACTAGTTGTTGTGATGCTAACTCTAGCTAAGCTTGCTTTCTGATCTTTTCTGGAGTGAAGGCAGTGTGTAAATCAAGTATTCACACCTGTCTCTGACATCTATACGGTGATTTCTTTCCCCAGGCAAATTGGTCATAAACATTATCCCCATGGAAATATAATCCCATCTGAATAGCACAACTGACTGATGAGAAGTTAGACAGAATCGAGTCTGGAGCTGTTAGCCAAGATAGCATTTGAACCCCAGCCAGCTTCACAGTACTGGCCTAGTAAGCACTGTGTAACCTTAATTGTTTTTGGATAAATATTTTAGCTATTATAGAGTGAGAAAATCTCACTGTTTTATTTTCAGGTCACTAGTGTTACATCTGAAGTTAATGTTTTAATTTATGTTCTGCTCAATCTCATTTCATGCATTAATGGCTTATAGAATTTTCATAACCACCATCATTGAAAACAGCCCTCTAACATTTTACATCTACAGACAGATGTACTTAAAACTCGATGCAAGAAATCAATTTTGTTTCTGTCAGCAATCCTACGTTCACATGTGTATTTTAAAAAATATATAGAGAGGCTGAACATTAAAATATTGATTCTTGTTTTTCACAGCCCAAATTTTCAATGTTATCCTTTATATTTTCTGATTTAATTAGATTTTAATTTAGGAAATTACTGTAAAAGGTTTGACATTTTCTCTTGTTATTTACATATCTGTATGGATATATTAATAATTTTGTCTGTTATGCTTGTGTAATGGTGCCTTAGTTTGTATTGCTTGAATTGTGTGTCTTTTGTCTCTTTATGATTTGAAGATGCAGTGGATGGAATTTTCTTCTGTGGTCTGAGAAGAAATTTCCGTGCTCTACTTTTCTGTATTTAAGCATAAGAACTTTTCTATGGTCTAGAAAGCTGCCAGCTGTTAAATGGCCATTATGTAGTGAATATTTAGAAATGTGATGTTTTACTCTTCACAGAAACATGGAGCCTGTTTAAACTTTGCATTAACATGTTAAGTGTCTGGATTGTATCTGGAGAAACTTTGGCTCAGATTTCATTTACACCTCATTAAAATGTGTCCCCCAGTGTGACCAGATGAGAACCAATTGTACTTTTCCCATGTAAAATGCAGACCAATGTGTACATCTTTTCCACTTTCCCTGTTGAGCGATCCGATCATGATCCGATCACAGTGCGCTCTGGAGGTGCTTAGCTTTGACTTTTCATGTGGTCAAGTGCAGTCCTAATGTGATCCAATTACCAAAAACATGTCAATGCAAGGTGTAAACAGGCCCTAGTGACCCTGAGACCAAGTCAGGTGAGAGGATAAGGTCAGTAATCAGCAGTACTTCTGGAACAATACAAACTACAAGATTATATAGAGCCTGGCAGAGTTTTATTCGTTATTAGGATAGACAGCAGGAAGGTACTAGAGAGTAAAGGGTAAAATGGAGCTGCCATCAGAAAAAAATCAGCTCTTACCTGTATTATTGTTTTTCCCAGTTATGCCATGGTCTATTCTTTTGTTTTTGATTCTTTGATTTTCACTTAATTCTTTATTTTCAAGTTAAGTCTGGAAAATAATTATCAAACTCTGTAACAATTGTATGGATAATAATTGACATAATCTGCCATCACACAGTAGTGATTAATAAACATTTTTGTTTTACACGTATTTTGACTTTTTTTATTTTGTGTCGATATCAGTATACTTATGATGATGTGATCAGATACCCTACAGGAAATTATAACTATTGTCCTTTCAAAAGACTTATTTAGCAGCAGTCTATAGGTAGCAGTACAGCATTGTTGTGCAGTTTTCATTCTCCAGAAGAGGGCAGTAGATCTTAGTACAGCTCTGTTCACTGATTACGTCACCAAAGCAATTGACCATGTGTTAGCCTGAGACGCTACGGCCAGAAAGATGTACACGGACCATCTGATCTAACTTTTACACTAAGATAGGGCTGCTGCAACTGATCAATTAATTGGGTATCATTGATAAAAAAGTACTTTGCAATAACTCTTGTTATTGGTTAGTTGGACTTACAACACTTCCTGTTAAATATTAGTTAATAACATAACCTAAAATTAGAATTTTCTGTAGATTTCATATTATTTTTAGTATTGCGTAAAATTACTTTTTAGTATTGTGTAAAGTTAGTCAATGATCAGAAAAGGTTAAACATGGGCCTCATTTGGGCTGTACACTGGGCCCAGTGTGGTCTGTAGGTGGGCTGTAAACGTGCGACATTTATGGATTTGCTGATGTGTGAGAGACTATTGTGTTTCTACTAGAGCTTGCACTAAACTTGTGTTGGTTTTTTACGTCAAGTGCAGACTAAATACTTTTTTCTGCTGCTCCAGACAACTAACCAGCACGTTTATGGAGTTTAGCACTCTATATATTCAAAAACGTAAGAAAATTGTCAAAATAAAGAAATCTGCTTTGTACATTGTGATCATTTTCTATAACACTATGATTAAGCACCATCAATGAACTTAGCCCTTGTACTTGTATTTACATCTGGTATGTTTTTCAATGATATCTAGTTTAATGTTTTGTTTAGTTTAATGGTTATAAAAATATTTGTTCTGAAACATGTTGATTGTCATTTGATCTGCTGCGTCTTTGTTCAAGAGAAACCCCAGTACTGCCTGTAGGCATGAGATAAATATAAATCTAAACTCACTTGGACACTTTATATGGCTGTCAGCTTCCTTATTTAAATTTTGGCAGGTTATGTATAGCCATCTGTTGGAAACCGAGGTTATTGCATTTATAGCGCCATGTAAATCATTAAGAAGATGCAGGAATGTCTTAAGCAATAAAAATTGATGAAAATATTTTAAGGAATAAATAATGGCTGATTTAGTCATAAAACTCATGAAAATGTACCTCCATGCACGTATTTGTTTACAATCTGATGTTGCCTGCTCCAACATGGCAGACGCACAAACGTATCACCTCAGGTTATAAACCACATGCTAACAATATAAATGGAGTTGCATTTATCGAAGTCCATAAAGATCAGGCCAAACTAAAAGCCGTACCATAAGTACCACTGACAGGTCTGCAGTGGTGTGACTTTGTAACTAACACAAAAAGTGAACTCAGAATACAGCAAATTTGGAGAGATGTTTTCATAACATTACTGAGAGACAAGTTAAATTTCTTTTATTACAACTTATACATGTCCTTCCATGTGTTTAAGGTACTGAAGCATATAACATATTCTATGTATATAGCAAATGATGAATATAGTACTGTGTACACAGTGGTATTGCAGGTCCAGGACTAGGACAGGGAACCACTGTGTACGTTCATTTAATGTTTCTATAAGTGTTTGTAATACATCTGTATAAATGCTGGATCTCACAAGGTTTTACCAATTTTAGTAGTTTTACTTGTTCTGTACACAAGAAGTTTGAAAGTAAATACATAAGAAATAACGTGAACAGCAGACTTGATATTTATTGTTCACAAAATAAAATCCTGAATTAAAAAATATTTAAATCATTCAGTCACGGCTCAGTAAAAATTGGTCCTTGGTAATTTACCATAAAACAGCAATTATGGCAGATTAGATTGATGCTTCCAGACAGGCTGAGAGGCACAGTAGAATCCCAGTTGTGGTTTTCTTTATGCATAGCACTGTTTCCACAAAGATTCTGAGATGGACAATTGCCTGTGTTTCTTCATAGTCCTTTTTGCTGGACTGTTTTCCATGTTTAAACGGTGCGATGTTTAGTCTCGCGCCCTTAACTGCCAGCATTTCTTTGATGACAAAACCCTTGCCTGCCATGACCTCATGTCCAGGTTTCAGTAGGTTTATAACATCAGACTTCCTTGTCAGAAATTGAACCCTAACCCTAACCAAATTGAAAAGGCTAGAAATGAATCTCACTGTACCGCATGGTGCAACTCCAAGTAGACCTTTAAACATGGTGTTGTTTTTTGCAGTTGGAGAAGGTCTGAGAGTGAAGTGGTAGAGCGGTGGCACTTTCACAGCAAATTTCTGTGCAGTCAAGTGTGACGCTCACTTTTGGGCTGCACAGTCTAAATTTCTGTGGCTTGGAGTCATCCACCTGTCGGATGGTCGTCCAAATGGGTACTGGACCCAGCACAAAGAACAGGTAATTTATCCATGCGATGATTATTCTTCTAACTGTAGCAGTGCTTACTCCACACATCAGCAATTACCTTCTCCTTAAGTCCAGCAACTACACAAGGGCAACAGATTAACAGTTCATCTAGCAGCTAGGAGACTCTCCTTACAGGGCTTAGTGTTGGGAAAGCTGCTTCTCCAATTCTTTATGCTTTGGTCCAATAAAGAAGCTGTGTGGTGAACGAAGTGATGGACTCCCAAAAAATCTTAATTACTTGCTGAGAAGGGAAGAATCTGGTGCAATACCTGATGGTCTCATCAGAAACACAAAATCTGCTTAGGGTGGTTAACGACTCCACAGACGTATCTTGTGCAATCTATCCTCCAGCTCTTCGAAATACTGCAGGGCCTCATCCAGAGCACCTATAAAATATGTGAAAATCATTATTATAAAGTGTTGCATTACAGTACACTGTAATCATAATCCAATGTACTTATAAAGGTTTTTATCTATGATAAAACTAATTGCACATATTATCTGTTTAGAAATTCAGAGTTTAGAAATACATCTGAGTACCAATATGAAGTATTCATATAAATCATGAAGCATTTAAGTGGCTCTCACAAAACAGATGAAACCAATATTTTGCTATTAACGCTATTAGTTGATAATCTTATGCAAAATAACTATGTCCAATAAAACAAGATTCACCACGATAACTGGCAAGAAAACCAAATCTTTCTAACAAATAACTAGTATACAACCCCATTTCCCAAAAAGTTGGGACGCTGGGCAAAATGTAAATAAAAACAAAAAGCAGTGAAAACGATTTGAACCCTATATTTCATTGAAAATATTACAAAGACAACATATCAAATGCTGAAACTGGGAAATTTTGTGTTTTGTGTTTGTGTAAAATATTTGCCCATTTTGAATTTGATTCCAACAACACGTTCCAAAAAAGTTGTGACGGGTCAACAAAAGGCTGGTAAAGTTGTATAATGCTAAAAAACACCAGGTGGTTGATTGGCAGCAGGTCAGTAACATGATTGGGTATAAAAAGAGCATCTCAGAGAGGCGGAGTCTTTCAGAAGTAAAGATGAGGAGGGGTTCACCACTCTGTGAAAGACTGCACCATCAAATAGTGCAACAATTCAAGAATAACGTTTCTCAACATAAAACAACAAAGAACTTTTTTGCTTTTCATCATCTACGGTACATAATATCATTAAAAGATTCAGAGAATCAGGAGAAATCTCTGTATGTAAGGGACGAGGCCAAAAACCAGTATTTGCTGGCCATGACCTTTGGGACCTCAGACGGCACTGCATTAAAACCAGACATGATTCTGTAGTGGAAATCACTGCATGGGCTCAGAAACACTTCTGAAAATCACTGTCTGTGTAAACAGTTCATCACTGCAGCCAGAAATGGAAGTTAAAACTCTAAAACGCAAAGAAAAAACTGCACATAAACAGGATCCAGAAATGCTGCCACCTTCTCTGGGTCTGGGCACATTTAAATGGACTGAGGGGAAGTGGAAAAGTGTCCTGTGGTCTGATGAATCAACATTTGAAATTCTTTTTTGGAAATCATGGACACTGTGTCCTCCAGGCTAAAGACCACTCAGCTTGTTATCAGTGCACAGTTCAAAAGCCAGTATTCATGACGGTACAGGGGTGCATTAGTGCACAGGGCATGGGTGACGTGCACATCTGTGAAGGCACCATTAATGCTGAACAACAGATACATGTTTTGGCAACATATGCTGCCGTCCAGATGACGTCTTTTTCAGGGAAGGCCTTGATTATTTCAGTAAGACAATGACAAACCACATTCCGCATGTATTACAAAAGCATGGCTCCGTATTAAAAGAGTCCGGGTGCTAAACTGACCTGCCTGCAGTCCAGACCTGTCACCACTGATAACATTTGGCACATTATGAAATGAAAAATACAACAAAAGTGACACTGAACTGTTGAGCAGCTGAAATCCTATAACAAACAAGAACAGGAAAACATTTCACTTTCAAAACTACAGCAGTGTCTCCTCAGTTCCCAAATGCTTACAGAGTGTTGTTAAAAGAAGAGGTGATGAAACACAGTGGTAAACAGGCCCCCGTCCCAACTTTTTTGGAACGCGTTGTTGGCATCAAATTCAAAATGGGCAGATATTTTTCAAAAAACAATAAAATTTCTCAGTTTTAACATTTGATATGTTGTCTTTGGAGTATTTTCCTTTAAAAACATGGTTTACATGATATGCATATCATTGCATTCTAGTTTTATTTACATTCTGCACAGCGTCCCAACTTTTTTGGAAATGGGGTTGTACTAGTAGTAGACACAACATAAAGGTAAATGTGCATACATACAGGGGGGAGGGATGTGTGCTGCGTAGTCATGGTCCATAGTGCCACAGCAGTTTTCCACAACCACCAGCTCCAGTAAAGGAGCATCTACTCCCCTCCAAGAGCTTGCTCCCTGAAATGCTGATAGCTTTCGAGGAGGGACATGAAAACCGACTTTCAACCACAAACTTCCTTCAACATAGTCTGCAGCAGAGAAATGCTGGCAGCACTCAAAGGTAAAAGTTTCCACCTCATCCCTCCGAACTGCACGCACCCTTTTTTCTCAGCAAGCTGGAAACCCATGGAAACTGAGATAAGATTGTTTTTGTTACGAGTTCAGACACCGAGGTCAGCCATCTTTGTTTGTTTGGCTGAAGCGGAGTACCACGGTAACGAGCACTTCCAGCGGAAAGAATGCGGAATTGTGAAAAGGGCCTATAATTGACAGATTCATTCCAGCTCTCTAGCCAATTACTGAATCGCTTATGTCCACCTAAACGAGAAAACTATGACGCTATGTTTTTTCAGATAACCTTTTCAGTCTTGTTTGGACAAATGCGTAATAGTTTTAGACATATAATGGCATTACTGAGCTACACAACATGGCTTGAAATCCTCTCACATTCATTCCTGTTTGCTAACTAAATTGCAATTAAGTAGTTATTTTACCATGAGTTAACAAGCACAATGACAGATCAAACTTTGTCTGGCTATTTTAACCTCTCTGGTTGGTCTGTAGTCACTGCTGTAATTCTATTGTGCACAGTTTTGTCAGATCTATCCTTGACTGTATTTACAGTAAATTAAGATGATTCAGAGTAATGTATATGATTGAACACTGCATAAATTTAATTTATTAAAGAATATTATTACTGACACCTCCTACATTTATTATTATCTTTATTATTTTAAGAAGGATGGTGAGAACAGCCAGTACGCAGCCAGCTGGACCCCTTGAAGAGGAGGAGGTGGAGCTGAAGAGCACAGGCCTGATTTTTGGACAGTTACTTTATCTATTAATTATATATATATAAATATATATACAATAACATATAGGTAATTATAGTCAGAAGAGACACAGGACAGGGAAGAGCTCTTAACGCAACTACTGTAAAGTGAAACTGGTTTTGGAAGAATGTGCTGGATTATAATCCTCTGTTTCATGTCTGGGTAAAACAATCAC